>NC_092336.1:522120000-522270000 GCF_046630445.1 Rutidosis leptorrhynchoides
ATTGATGAAATAAAGGTTATGGTTTGTTTTAAAATGAATGCAGTCTTTGAAAAACGTCTCATATAGAGGTCAAAACCTCGCAACGAAATCAATTAATATGGAACGTTTTTAATCAATAAGAACGGGACATTTCACCTGAGCTTGGTTAACCTGCTGCGGTTGCGTCTTCAATTCTCCGAGTTGCTTGGCAAGAGATTCCATCTTATCTGTGAGGGATTTGATGTAATCCGTTTGATTGTTAAGTGCAGAGAGTGGGGCAGATGATGAAGTTGTTTCACCACTGTTCCAGTCATGATGATGCATCATCATGTTCTCGAGCAATTCTCATGCTTCATATGCGGTTTGGTTCATCAGATTCCCTTGAGCTGCTGCATCGATCGTCGTCCTATAATTTACCGTAAGTGAGACGACCCGACCTTAACCATAAGGATGAATACAATAACATATGATTTCATCGCGAGGTATTGACCTCTATATGCGACATTTTTCAAAAACTGCATTTGTTTTTACAATACAAACCATAGCTTTTATTACAAATACAAGGTTTAAACAACTTAATAATGATTATCGTTTAGCGATAATCTTAGACTTACAAACTTTACATGTGATAATAACAATACGACCTCCAACATATTTTACATTACAAATCCTCCGATATGCAGTTTTATTTTTGACACAAATATGCATACTCAAGATCTTGCTTAAATTCAACATGTTGCAGCGGAAGCTTTTAGTTATCACCTGAGAATAAACATGCTTAAAACGTCAACATAAAGTTGGTGAGATATAGGTTTAATGCCGGCAGCGTTCTAAATATAGACCACAAGATTTCATATATAAACGTTTCAATAAAAATATTCTAAGTTGTTGAGCACTTGATAACCATACTTAACATTTAATCAACGTCGCATATTCCCTTTATTATGAAATCTTACTACACCGTACCAAGTGTAGTCACCGAAACGAAGTACTGTGCAACCTGAAAGGACCCGTTCATATACATTATAAACGATTCACAATAGTTGATTACATTGCGAGGTATTTGACCTCTATATGATACATTTTACAAACATTGCATTCGTTTTTAAAAGACAATCTTTCTTTACATCGAAAATTGACAGGCATGCATACCATTTCATAATATCCACTATCCAACTATAAATTGATTTAATAATAATCTTTGATGAACTCAATGACTCGAATGCAACGTTCTTCGAAATATGCTATGAAAGACTCCAAGTAATATCTTTAAAATAAGCAAATGCACAGCGGAAGATTTCTTTAACACCTGAGAATAAACATGCTTTAAAGTGTCAACCAAAAGGTTGGTAAGTTCATTAGTTTATCATAATCATTTATTTCCATCATTTTAATAGACCACAAGAATTTTATTTCCAGTTCTCATAAATATACGTCCCATGCATAGAGACAAAAATAATCATTCATATGGTGAACACCTGGTAACCGACATTAACAATATGCATATAAGAATATCTCCTATCATTCCGGGATCCTCCTTCGGACATGATATAAATTTCGAAGTACTAAAGCATCCGGTACTTTGGATGGGGTTTGTTAGGCCCAATAGATCTATCTTTAGGATTCGCGTCAATTAGGGTGTCTGTTCCCTAATTCTTAGATTACCAGACTTTAATAAAAAGGGGCATATTCGATTTCGATAATTCAACCATAGAATGTAGTTTCAATTACTTGTGTCTATTTCGTCAAACATTTATAAAAGCGCATGTATTCTCAGTCCCAAAAATATAAAGGGTAAAAAGGCAAATGAAACTCACCATACTGTATTTCGTAGTAAAAATACATATAACGTCATTGAACAAGTGCAAGGTTGGCCTCGGATTCACGAACCTATATTAATTATATATATTTATATGTTGGTCAATATTTGTATAGCAAGTTAGGTCAGGTCATAGTGTAATCCTATCCTATAGCTCGAGTCTGACTCTATAGTATAGTAACATGTTATATTACTCATGCTCAATTAAGATTCTAGTAAAAGGTGACGTGTGAAACAACGTAACACAAATGGTTTCATAATCATAAAATAGTATTTTAGGTTTTTTTTTTTTTTTTTACAGAAAATCAACACAAAAAGTTAACTGAAAAGTTAACAGGAAAAGTCAAAGTTCAAAGTCAAAAGTCAAAGGTTAAAGTCAAAAGTCAAAGGTCAAAGTAAAAATGAGGTCGCATGCAAATATATAATAACTTATACAAAAATGATTTTCGGTCAAACATGACTAAACGGGCCACTTCAGCTATTTTTAGAAAAATTATCGGAACTCCGATTGATAAACGGCCAAAGATAAAAGTTACACATTACCAAAAAGATTAAGCATAAATATTACAGAAGTAAACTAAACCTAGACAACTCGTAGTTGCCAACGCGTTTTCGGCGTTTCAAAGTTAATTTTTCAGCTTTAATAAATTTATAAAAGTGACTGAGTAGCCTACTTTGGAGATTTTTAGAAAATTCCTCAAAACTCGTATTGACAAACGGTCAAAGACTGCAAATTCTCATTACCACAAAGATATAACATGATTTTTGACAAGAGTAAACACATATCAGGCCGACCATGACAACTGATACAAAACTGACATTTTTAAATAAAAAAGTTTCAGCTCTTTTTAGAATTTTAAAATGTGACCAAACCGTCAACTTTGATGATTTTTAGAAAAATCATCGAGACTCGAATTGACAAACGGCCAGAGTCTTTTGTTAGACCTTACAGCAAAGAATTCAGTGGTATTTTTTTTTATATATGAAACAACGCAGATCAGCGAGAATTTCAGTTCCCGTTTCGACATTTCATCAAAATTTGCAAAACTTCTTTTGTCCATAACTTGACAACCGTTCAACGAAACGAGACGTGCTTTATATGAAAATTCATCTACTCGACGAGTAGAATCCAAATAACCACTTTTTATAACCCAAAAAATTAGTTCACTAATTATCATCAGCAATTTTAATTACGAAATTAATTGTGCAATTTGTTTATTTCATAACTTTCTAACCGTTACTTGGATTCAAGTGATTCTTAAACCAAAATTCAACTATTTTCCGCTAGCTTTCCAACGACATGCATATCTTATACCTTATCTCAATCGTATATGTAACTAATTCAGGAATCAACATAACCTATCTAATGGCAATATCAAAAGTACAAGCATGCATAATCCTATATACTCGAGCACTAGTCAGGGATACACTATTAGTATGTAAAAATTAAATTATGAGTACTCACATATCAATATTGAGATTCAATATTGCAGGAAAGGTACGTAAACGCAACGGAGATGATAAACACTATATTGACCTCACGAGCATACCCATGAACCATACTCAATCACCTCCATAGCTATAACCCATAATTTCCTTAATCCTATCCCACTCGAAAAAAACAACTTCGAAATCACTCGGACAGCACTCCGTCGTAATATTTTATGTATACTAATAATATCTTGAGATAATACGGAGTAGATATATATATGTAAATCGATTGAGAGAGTTTAGATAAAACTATTTTCAAGTTTCTATGAAATAATGAAACCTATTGAATTCTATTTATAATAGATTTTTGAATTATTAAAGTGAATTATTAAAGTATGAATTATTAAAGTGAATTATTAAAGTATGAATTATTAAAGTGAATTATTAAAGTATGAATTATTAAAATGAATTATTAAAGTATGAATTATTAAAGTTAAAGTAAAGTAAAAATAAAGTAAAGGTAAAGTTTAAGTATAGTAAAAGTATAAAACTATGTACGTATAATACGCGTATAAATATATATAATATTAATTTAAATCGTTATATATATTTAATAAAATAAAATATAAATATCGTTATCTTTATCATACTAGTTAAGTAATGAGTTGTCAAAAGTGGTTCTAGATATTTATAAAAGTTATATACGTTTTAATAATAAAGTTCTTTTAAAACTGAAAACGTTTTTGTACGTTTGAAACTAAATAGATCAATCGAGTCTTTATGAGATTCAATCTTCCACTATCCTTTGTCTAGTTCTCAATGATTGACAATTTGTTCATATTTATAAATCACTTTACCATTTTCCGAATATTGTTAAAATGAAAAGATTTCTCAAATCAACGTGGGCCTTTCAACAGAGACTTGTAATCATAATTTAATATATCTGATAATTCAATCATTTGATCTTATCTTCTAATTCCATTGATAAACATTTTGAAACAGATACAATCATATAAAGTATTTAATCTAATATTTTGTTTACGTTTCAAGTTATAATATATATACACATATACATATATAATCATATTCGTTTAATGGTTCGTGAATCGTTGGAACTTGGTCGAGGTTGAATGAATGTATGAACATAGTTTAAAATTCTTGAAATTTAACTTAACAAATATTGCTTATCGTGTCGAAATCATATAAAGATTAAAGTTTAAATTTGGTTGGAAATTTCCGGGTTGTCACAGTACCTACCCGTTAAAGAAATTTCGTCCCGAAATTTGAGTGGAAAGGTCGTGAATGATAATAAGTATGTTTTCATGATGCATACGGGTTGAAAATTAGAGTTTTATCATCAGCGAATAATTTGGATAAACAATCCATTTATATGAAGAGTACGAATGAAGCTAACATAGAAGAGTGAAATGAGTAAGTGTAGATTCATCTTATCATTTGACATAGATATGATTGATTCCCAGATTTTAAGGGATTTGAAGAAAATCTTCTTAATAAGATTTGACTCTCCGGTAATCAAGGGAATTAGGATCCGCTTTAAATGCGATCATCCATTTTAATTGTTCTGTTGGAGATTTTCTTATAAATTTACCTCCTTCATTTCCTTACAACTCACACCATCTGTTGATGCATTTTATGCAAGTCCCTAGACATCTACCCACGTCCATTGCAGGTACAACAGTTTACAGGCCACCATGATTGCTAGTTATTATCCTATCCGTGTTTGTATGTGGTTACAGGAACTGCAGGAACGAGATTTAGATGTTTGACTATGTTACACTTAGTCAGACGTACGAGTGAAGCCTCACTAGTACGGCTGACAGGCTCATACGCATGGTTGATGCTGAGCTAAGTCACAATTACAACCTAAATGATAAGACACGAGTGAGTGATCACCCGTACGGTTGATGAAGCCAACTCGTACGTGTGATGAATGAATCGTATGGGTGTGTCAACAGCAGGGGTATATAAAGTCTTATTTTCTTCATTTTAGGTTAAGCTTCTCATTTGTTACACACACTTAGATCTAGTGAGCTCCTTCGATTCTCTCTCAGTCCAAATCACCCAGGTGGTGAATAATAGCTCTAGGTGTTGATCTAATCACACTTGATTTAGTTGTGGTTTGACTAAATTAATCAAAAAAAACTTAACCTATTCACTAGAGGGTTTGATTCACTTATTCTGCAATTGTGTGAGTTAAATCTGTTGATTTCTAAGTTCCTAGTCATGTTTCATCACCTTCTATTCTTTCCCTCTCAACTCATATTTTAAAGTATTCATCAATATGCTCCATCCAGTTCTGATTCTCGATATACTTCTAACTTTCATATCGGTCATTCTTCTTTTTTTCATCTACCGCCGGAAGAATCTATTTACTTCTACTATGCTCTTGAGTTTATAGTGTTCCTAGTTCTCCCGTGTCTTTATATTGCTATATGCATCGATATATATGGTTTATAATTTCTGGTTTTTTGTTGGGCTTTATATGTTCCCTTATATTTCAAAGTCTCTGCTTCTGTCTTCTATAATCATTATCATTCACAGTTAATGCTCTCTTTTATTTGCTGCAATTTATACCCCAATTTCTATTTCGGAGTTTTGTCCTTTCGTTTCTTCTTCTTGCGATTAAGCACCGCTTGTAATGGTCCAAAATTCACAAATATGAATTTCAAAATGAACATTGTTAATGTTCTAGGAAGGAAATTGTGATGGCACGATCTTGACTTGTCAAATTACTAAAATACCTTGGAAAAGGCCGAATCATCAAGAAATATTTTCTTGATATTTTAGAGGTTAAATAGAATACAAGAGTCGTATAACATGGCACATGATGATGTTATGATCTGTGAATCATCACGTTCCATTTAGAAACTCAGCATGACTTACTGTAATATAATCACATTGATCAAGTGTCATTATATTATACTAATTCATACTTCAGTTCCCAACACTACTTCAAAATATTCCTATTTTAAACTTGAATGTTTCAGAATTTAGAAACTAAAATAGTTTCTTTTATGATGTAATACAGATAGCGCGAAGAGGTAAATGATTTCAAATAAGAAAAATTAAGAAAATATCTTCAGAAATATGGAGGATATTTATAATGAAAGATATGATGATATTTTAGAATTTCTAATATCAGAGGATGATGAAGAATATTGTCCGCAGGGGTTTAGAGTCAGGAGCAAGGTATTCGTTAATGACTTCAGCAGATACTGAATTATTTGGATCCTTTGAAGTCAGGTTCAGTCTTTGTAATTTGTCCACAGCCTCCTTCCTACTTTGCTCAATCCGTTTTCCAGTTCCAAGACTTCTCTTTTTATGCGCTTTGCCAGCACACCTATTCATTATCATCAAACTTTTACTGTTAAGGTCGTTTATAGTTTTTTTTGCTGCTTCATCAGTATTTTTCCATTTTCGGAGAACCAATTCGTAGTTCGAAGTGTTTTTCAGAATCTTCACATTCAAATTAAGTCCAGAAGATATATGTTATATATACACATATAACTGTTGGCGTAGACATGCTGCGAGATTTCAAAATACTGATTGCTAATTCCCAATGATTCGTATGGAAATTCTCATTACAAGATGCGAATGAGTAAATGATGGGGTTTCAATGAATAATTATAATGACTTTTTGAAGAGGCTAAAGTCAAAGGGTAATGAAGTTGTTGATACATCTGTTAATAATGTGGTGGAATGTAAAAGGTTCCCTGATAACGATGGTGTATATCTCAAGGTTATAATAAGGTTAGTCTGACTGAAAAGTCGAAGTTGACTTGCTGGAGCTGTGACAAAATTGGCTACTTTGAATAGGAGTCGCAAAGTTATTTTTGCTAATAAATGCTAAAGAATCTGACGCGGATACGTTGTTTAAACTTTTACTTTGGTTTCAAGAGTTTTTCGGGTACATAACTGTGGGTAACATGTGGTTGGATCATCATCTCGATTGCTCATCATTCGAAGTGTCTTCAGAAATTTTCGAAGGGTTTGAACACAGATTGTAATCGTTAACATACATTTGATGTTCTAACACAGTGTTGAAGTCAAAATATAGCTTGTGAAAGATGTAAGGATCTAAGAGTGATGATTTTGGTCATATCTCAAGTTGAATTTTGAGATTTCAAAATCAGAATATGTAATTAAATTTTGAATGAGTATGGTTGTTTTGATTTCTATAAAAGAATGTATATTGTTGTGAAAGTAGGGAGTATAATGGATGATTTGCCGAATCAGATTCGAAGAATGTAATATATTAATTGTGAATTTATATATCTCTCGGGTATTACCTACCCGTTAAAAAAAATTTCACAATTAATATTTTGTACAAAAGAATTTTATTACAGTCTTTATGAAAATATATATATGTATATTTTTTTCAGATGTAACATAGATTTAATGAGTTAATGTTAAATTAAACTCATTTGATTTACGGTTGAAACTAGAATTGAATAATCCCTAAAGGCTTTAAAAAGTACATAACTTTTACACAGTATTTCTTTAATGACTTTGAAATTATGAATCAATACTTCGTTATTTGTTGATGTATGATGTTCGGTTCGTGGAATTCTTGTGAATTTCGCAAAGTACGAATGATGTTATCTGAAAAGTTTCGGGTACATCGATGATGAAAGTGTAAAATCAAATATATACTTGATTTATTATGAATTGGAATTTGTTGAATTGCGACAGAGATTGTAGTTAACGCTGGTTAAGTTGCGGCCGAAGGACGTACATTATTGCATATTTGTAATATGAATTAACCGAGAAGTTAAGATTCACACACAATAGCTTAGCACGGAAAGATTTATTTTTATTTCAAAATATATAAAATATACATATAATTTCTTCAAAGGGAATGAGTTAATTCTTCATAACTCGTTGATACAATATACGGGTTATTGATTCGTAATGATGTCCATAGTGATTCTTGAGCTGACGGAGTTTGTGATGTTATAGGTGTTGTTGATTCTGATGTTGACTGTACTGATGATGCTGGTGACGCTGATGGTACTATTGATGCTGTTGGTAAAACAAGTTTAGCTTGTTAATCACACACCATTTTTGTCAGGGTTTCTACTCTTCCTTCTATCATTTTGGTTCGCTTAACTGATTTATGGTTAGGGCTAGATTAGATAATCTCTAAGACTTTAGAGATTACATAATCTGCGCGAAATGTTTCTCCAATGAAGTTATGAATTAATACTTCGTCGGTTATTGTTGTTGGTATTCCTTGGTATCTACAGGGCGTATGACATTGGTGCTCGTGGGACAGTGTGTAAAGTTGAGGTTTACGACGTGATTGTGGTTGGGGTGGTAATGGTACTATTGGCGTTGATGATGGTGTTACTGGTTATGCTGCTGATGCTGCTGCTGGTGTTTGTAATCTCTGCACCATATTCTCCAAAGCCACTACCCGAGCGCGAAGCTCGTTGACTTCTTCTATTACACCTTGGTGATTGTCGGTTCGGACGAGAGGATAAATAAAATCTAAAATTTGATGTAATATATAATCGTGACGAGATACTCTGGAAATGAGCGAGAAAATGGTGTTTCGAACAGGTTCGCCGGTAAGTGCTTCAGGTTCTTCATCAAGAGGGCAATGTGGTGGATGGAAGGGATCACCTTCTTCTTGTCTCCAATGATTGAGGAGGCTACGAACCCATCCCCAATTCATCCAGAATAGGTGATGACTGATTGGTTGATCTATTCCGGTTACACTGCTTTCGGAGCTGGAGTGGGAATCCATTTCGAAATCCGAGGAACTTGAATTAATGATGAATTCCATTTCGTACGATTGAATAAGGATTTTTATTTTTTTTTCGATATGAAATGATTTTCGGTTATTGGATGGTATTCTAATTACATAGAATATCCATATATATAGAACAAAAGATTTCGTAAATTACGGAGGAATTTACGGGATATATCAGGCAACGTTTACAGTAATAGATACGATAAGATATGATTTAGCAGATACGCTAAGATATGAATTTTTGTCTATACACTATTAATGCAATCAATGCAGCAAGACGTGTCTTAGACTAAAAATGATAAGCAGGTAATTTCCTGAGGATGATAAGTAGCTAATTTTTGACACAAAATGATAAGCAAAACTATTGACGTGCAGACAAGGTCGAAGTCCAGACTCACTAATGCATCCTATCGACTTATCTGTTAGACACACTAATGCAGACCTGGTTCGCTAAGACCACCGCTCTGATACCAACTGAAAGGACCCGTTCATATACATTATAAACGATTCACAATAGTTGATTACATTGCGAGGTATTTGACCTCTATATGATACATTTTACAAACATTGCATTCGTTTTTAAAAGACAATCTTTCTTTACATCGAAAATTGACAGGCATGCATACCATTTCATAATATCCACTATCCAACTATAAATTGATTTAATAATAATCTTTGATGAACTCAATGACTCGAATGCAACGTTCTTCGAAATATGCTATGAAAGACTCCAAGTAATATCTTTAAAATGAGCAAATGCACAGCGGAAGATTTCTTTAACACCTGAGAATAAACATGCTTTAAAGTGTCAACCAAAAGGTTGGTGAGTTCATTAGTTTATCATAATCATTTATTTCCATCATTTTAATAGACCACAAGAATTTTATTTCCAATTCTCATAAATATACGTCCCATGCATAGAGACAAAAATAATCATTCATATGGTGAACACCTGGTAACCGACATTAACAATATGCATATAAGAATATCTCCTATCATTCCGGGATCCTCCTTCGGACATGATATAAATTTCGAAGTACTAAAGCATCCGGTACTTTGGATGGGGTTTGTTAGGCCCAATAGATCTATCTTTAGGATTCGCGTCAATTAGGGTGTCTGTTCCCTAATTCTTAGATTACCAGACTTTAATAAAAAGGGGCATATTCGATTTCGATAATTCAACCATAGAATGTAGTTTCAATTACTTGTGTCTATTTCGTCAAACATTTATAAAAGCGCATGTATTCTCAGTCCCAAAAATATAAAGGGTAAAAAGGCAAATGAAACTCACCATACTGTATTTCGTAGTAAAAATACATATAACGTCATTGAACAAGTGCAAGGTTGGCCTCGGATTCACGAACCTATATTAATTATATATATTTATATGTTGGTCAATATTTGTATAGCAATTTAGGTCAGGTCATAGTGTAATCCTATCCTATAGCTCGAGTCTGACTCTACAGTATAGTAACATGTTATATTACTCATGCTCAATTAAGATTCTAGTAAAAGGTGACGTGTGAAACAACGTAACACAAATGGTTTCATAATCATAAAATAGTATTTTAGGTTTTTTTTTTTTTTTTTAGAGAAAATCAACACAAAAAGTTAACTGAAAAGTTAACAGGAAAAGTCAAAGTTCAAAGTCAAAAGTCAAAGGTTAAAGTCAAAAGTCAAAGGTCAAAGTAAAAATGAGGTCGCATGCAAATATATAATAACTTATACAAAAATGATTTTCGGTCAAACATGACTAAACGGGCCACTTCAGCTATTTTTAGAAAAATTATCGGAACTCCGATTGATAAACGGCCAAAGATAAAAGTTACACATTACCAAAAAGATTAAGCATAAATATTACAGAAGTAAACTAAACCTAGACAACTCGTAGTTGCCAACGCGTTTTCGGCGTTTCAAAGTTAATTTTTCAGCTTTAATAAATTTACAAAAGTGACTGAGTAGCCTACTTTGGAGATTTTTAGAAAATTCCTCAAAACTCGTATTGACAAACAGTCAAAGACTGCAAATTCTCGTTACCACAAAGATATAACATGATTTTTGACAAGAGTAAACACATATCAGGCCAACCATGACAACTGATACAAAACTGACATTTTTAAATAAAAAAGTTTCAGCTCTTTTTAGAATTTTAAAATGTGACCAAACCGTCAACTTTGATGATTTTTAGAAAAATCATCGAGACTCGAATTGACAAACGGCCAGAGTCTTTTGTTAGACCTTACAGCAAAGAATTCAGTGGTATTTTTTTTTATATATGAAACAACGCAGATCAGCGAGAATTTCAGTTCCCGTTTCGACATTTCATCAAAATTTGCAAAACTTCTTTTGTCCATAACTTGACAACCGTTCAACGAAACGAGACGTGCTTTATATGAAAATTCATCTACTCGACGAGTAGAATCCAAATAACCACTTTTTATAACCCAAAAAATTAGTTCACTAATTATCATCAGCAATTTTAATTACGAAATTAATTGTGCAATTTGTTTATTTCATAACTTTCTAACCGTTACTTGGATTCAAGTGATTCTTAAACCAAAATTCAACTATTTTTCGCTAGCTTTCCAACGACATGCATATCTTATACCTTATCTCAATCGTATATGTAACTAATTCAGGAATCAACATAACCTATCTAATGGCAATATCAAAAGTACAAGCATGCATAATCCTATATACTCGAGCACTAGTCAGGGATACACTATTAGTATGTAAAAATTAAATTATGAGTACTCACATATCAATATTGAGATTCAATATTGCAGGAAAGGTACGTAAACGCAACGGAGATGATAAACACTATATTGACCTCACGAGCATACCCATGAACCATACTCAATCACCTCCATAGCTATAACCCATAATTTCCTTAATCCTATCCCACTCGAAAAAAACAACTTCGAAATCACTCGGACAGCACTCCATCGTAATATTTTATGTATACTAATAATATCTTGAGATAATACGGAGTAGATATATATATGTAAATCGATTGAGAGAGTTTAGATAAAACTATTTTCAAGTTTCTATGAAATAATGAAACCTATTGAATTCTATTTATAATAGATTTTTGAATTATTAAAGTGAATTATTAAAGTATGAATTATTAAAGTGAATTATTAAAGTATGAATTATTAAAGTGAATTATTAAAGTATGAATTATTAAAATGAATTATTAAAGTATGAATTATTAAAGTTAAAGTAAAGTAAAAATAAAGTAAAAATAAAGTAAAGGTAAAGTTTAAGTATAGTAAAAGTATAAAACTATGTACGTATAATACGCGTATAAATATATATAATATTAATTTAAATCGTTATATATATTTAATAAAATAAAATATAAATATCGTTATCTTTATCATACTAGTTAAGTAATGAGTTGTCAAAAGTGGTTCTAGATATTTATAAAAGTTATATACGTTTTAATAATAAAGTTCTTTTTAAACTGAAAACGTTTTTGTACGTTTGAAACTAAATAGATCAATCGAGTCTTTATGAGATTCAATCTTCCACTATCCTTTGTCTAGTTCTCAATAATTGACAATTTGTTCATATTTATAAATCACTTTACCATTTTCCGAATATTGTTAAAATGAAAAGATTTCTCAAATCAACGTGGGCCTTTCAACAGAGACTTGTAATCATAATTTAATATATCTGATAATTCAATCATTTGATCTTATCTTCTAATTCCATTGATAAACATTTTGAAACAGATACAATCATATAAAGTATTTAATCTAATATTTTGTTTACGTTTCAAGTTATAATATATATACACATATACATATATAATCATATTCGTTTAATGGTTCGTGAATCGTTGGAACTTGGTCGAGGTTGAATGAATGTATGAACATAGTTTAAAATTCTTGAAATTTAACTTAACAAATATTGCTTATCGTGTCGAAATCATATAAAGATTAAAGTTTAAATTTGGTTGGAAATTTCCGGGTTGTCACACAACCGTTGAATACTGGTCGTCCAGTCCGGTTGGGGTTGTCAGGCCCGATAGATCTATCAACAGGATTCGCGTTTACAATACCCATGTAAATAGTAGTTACCAAGCTACAGGGAAGTATGCCAGTGGTACAACTCAACGTAGAATATATATTTTTAATCACTTGTGTCCATAACGTAAATCATAAAATGCATGTATTCTCATCCCGAAATATTTAGAGTTTAAAAGTGGGACTATATACTCACCTTTTCCTTGAAGGTATTTAACTCGACTTGGTCTCCGATAGATATCACGAACCTAACCATATATATAATATATCAACATATTTTCTTTTTAAGTAATCGTTACATATATATATACTTTTAATACTTTTAATATTTTCTTAGTCCGTAGTTAGCAGTCCGATGTTAGTGGTCCACAATTAGTTGCTTAAATAAAATAAATAAAGACCCCATCGTATTCGTATTGATCAGAATTAATCTCGACCCATGGTACCATGTTGTCAAATGACGTGTTGCGTACATAAAGTACCGTGTTGTCAAATGACGTGTTGCGTACAATCATGAGGTCTTATGATTAATCTTCTCGTGTTGTTTACGGGTGGTCCTGAAATATATAAAATCAAATCATAAGTAATTATATATAAAATATCATATTAATTAGAAAAGATATGATTAATTTACTTTTTATCCAAATATTTTCGTAGCTAAACTAGCTTCGGATACCCAATCTTGTTTTAGTCGTAGTTTCTTCATTACAACTCCGTTTTTGTTGGTACAACTTGCCACTTCCTTGGATCGAGTCAAATTTTAAGAATATGAACTGAAAATACCTTAGTTTGTATTCGAAATCACAGGTTGTAGGTCAAACTTTGGTGAAACTTATGAAAGTGATCATTATCCATCATAAAAACAACATTTAATGATCATTTTTCTAAAAAAACTTACACTTTGAGTTAAACTATGAAATTTTTATGTGTTAACATATTAATAAAAAATATCATTTTTCCAGAACATAAACTTCCAATTCAAAGTTTAAGATGGTTTTTAATTATCCAACCCAAAACAGTCCCGGTTGCACTCCAACGATGTAGATTCAGTTTTAAGGTGTTCTTTGTAAAATCAAGTTGTATCTTGTTAAGTTAGCATATCCTTATGATATAATACAGGTCTTGAAGTGTTTTAAAAGTTAAGTTAGAAGGATCTATTTAGTTTGCAAACAAGTTTGAAATCATTCAAACTATGTTCTTGTTGTTAAAATTTTACAACACAAAATAAGATAGCTATATAAATATGAATCGAATAAGGTTATGAATAAGGTTACTACCTCAAGTTACTTGGACAAAGCTACTGGAAAAGATGAGAAAAATCTTGGAATCAAAAGAGTGGTGGAGTGGGATTGAAAGGTTGAAAGTAAACTTGTATTTTTGGAAGGATTATTGAAGTGTTCTTGTATGGTTTTCTTTTGATGATTAAGGGTTGTTTTTGAAGCTAAATGATGGGGAAAATGCTTGGAGATGATCAAGTATGAAGTTAAGAGTATTTTGAGAGAGAAATGGGAGTGTAAGTATGAGAAAATGGGGTGAAGAAATGGTGTTCATTCATAAAAACGTTTTTAGTTTATAAAGAAAGAAAAGATTCCTAATTTTGTTATTTTGTATAAAAATCTATGCTAGCTTCCAATTCTAATTACCTCTCCTTGAGGGCATGAACAAGGGCTAATTAGGTGTTGATTAGGATGTTGATTTGATGTGTATATACCAATAGTAAATACGTATAGAAGCTGGGTATGATACGGGTACATATACCCTAGATGTACGTATAGAGATCTTGAGAAAACGGAACGAGGATTCAAAAATAGCTATCTTTTGTAAATATACTTATATTGTTTTATGTATGTAAGCCCTTTAAAAGTGATTAAATACATATTTATACGATACTTGTATAAGTATTATAGGTTAAAGGTATATATGTCAAATAACGTTAAGTATAGTTATCATTTTGAAAACTTAAGTTAGTAGTCTCAAAGTATACTTATAACTCATTGTTGTTAGTTCACAATGAAATGTTAAACCATCCTTAAATCATGTTAAATATGTATAAATATGTACATATACATAATCGTATAATTATCGTGTGTTATATAGTTCGTGATATCATCGGTCAAATTGGACGGTCAAACGTTGTGTAAAACTCTTTTCAAAAATATAAGTCTCAACAGTTTGGATTGCTTATCATGTTTGTAAGGTTTAATTTATGTAAATATTAATCTCATAAGTATAGAATGATCGGAAAATTCCGGGTCGTTACAGTACCTACCCGTTAAATAAATTTCGTCCCGAAATTTTAAAATTGTACCTATTTTGCGTTCTCGGGAAACAAATGTGGGTACTTTTGTTTCATCTGATCCTCTCGTTCCCAAGTAAACTCGGGACCCCTTCGAGCATTCCAACGAACCTTAACGATTGGTATGTTGCTCTGCTTGAGTTGTTTAACTTCACGGTCCATGATTTCGACCGGTTCTTCTATGAATTGTAGTTTCTCGTCGACTTGGATTTCTTCAAGAGGAATGGTGAGGTCTTCCTTTGCAAGACACTTCTTAAGGTTTGAAACGTGAAATGTATTATGTACTCCGGCGAGTTGTTGTGGTAATTCGAGTCGATAAGCTACCGGTCCAATGCGTTCGATGATCTTGAATGGGCCTACATACCTTGGGTTCAGTTTACCTCTTTTTCCAAAATGTATTACACCTTTCCAAGGTAACACCTTTAACATAACCATGTCACCGATCTGAAACTCTAATGGTTTCCTTCGAACATCGGCGTAGCTCTTTTGGCGACTACGGGCTGTTTTCAATCTCTCCTTGATTTGTACTATCTTCTCAGTCGTTTCGTGTATGATCTCGGGACCAGTTAATTGTCGATCTCCTACTTCATTCCAACAGATAGGGGATCTACACTTCCTTCCATACAGTGCTTCGAATGGTGCAGCTTTAATGCTCGCATGATAACTATTATTATACGAGAATTCTGCTAATGGTAGATATTTATCCCATCCATTTCCAAAATCGATCACACATGCCCTGAGCATGTCTTCAAGAGTCTGAATTGTTCTTTCACTCTGCCCGTCAGTTTGTGGATGATATGCGGTGCTCATATCCAAAAGAGTTCCCAGGGCCTCCTGTAGTGATTGCCAAAACTTTGATGTAAATCTACTATCACGATCGGATATAATGGAAATAGGTATTCCATGCATTGAAACAATTTCCTTTATGTATAATCGTAATAGTTTCTCCATTCTATCCGTTTCCTTTATAGGCAAGAAATGTGCAGATTTGGTGAGACGATCAACTATTACCCAAATGGTGTCATAACCCCAGGCAGTCTTAGGTAATTTTGTGATGAAATCCATAGTAATACCATCCCATTTCCATTCTGGGATTTCTGGTTGTTGAAGTAATCCTGACGGCTTCTGGTGTTCTGCTTTGACTTTGGAACAAGTTAATCATTCCCCAACATATGTTGCAACGTCTGTCTTCAAATTAGGCCACCAATAATGCGTCTTAAGATCTTGATACATCTTTCCAACTCCAGGATGTATCGAGTATCTTGTCTT
This sequence comes from Rutidosis leptorrhynchoides, assembly GCF_046630445.1. Classification (NCBI taxonomy): domain Eukaryota; kingdom Viridiplantae; phylum Streptophyta; class Magnoliopsida; order Asterales; family Asteraceae; genus Rutidosis; species Rutidosis leptorrhynchoides. The sequence goes on from NC_092336.1 coordinate 522,136,602, forward strand.
ATGTGCCTCATTCAATATTAACTTCCTTAATCCACCCAACTTTGGTACCCAAATACGGTTTGCAAAATATCGAATTCCATCTTCCCGCATAATGAGTTGTTTCCCATACTTCTTCATTATTTCATTTCCTATGTTTTCTTTAGTAAGAGCTTCTCGTTGAGCCTCTTTGATTTGTGAGTTGAGATTCATGCGAATTTTTATGTTCATTGCTCGTACTCGAATTGGTTCTCGTTCCTTTCTGCTTAAAGCATCGGCCACTACATTCTCTTTCCCGGGATGATAGCGAATCTCACAATCGTAGTCGTTTATCAGCTCGACCCACCTACGTTGCCTCATGTTCAGCTGTTTCTGATCGAAAATATGTTGAAGGCTTTTATGATCAGTAAACACAGTGCATTTAACTCCATATAAATAGTGTCTCCATATCTTCAATGCAAACACTACTGCCCCCAATTCTAGATCATGCGTCGTATAATTCCGCTCTTGAATATTCAATTGTCGGGATGCGTATGCAATAACTTTCTTCCGTTGCATAAGGACGCAACCAAAACCTTGTCGTGAAGCGTCACAATATATCTCAAAATCATCGTTCCCTTCAGGTGACGATAAAATAGGTGCTGTAGTTAACTTCTTCTTCAGTAATTGAAATGCACTCTCCTGCTCAGAAGTCCATTCGTACTTCTTCCCTTTTTGTGTTAACGCTGTTAATGGTTTAGCTATTCGGGAAAAATCTTGAATAAACCTTCTATAATAACCAGCTAAACCCAAAAATTGGCGTATCTGCGTTGGTGTCTTAGGAGTCTCCCATTTTTCAATGGCCTCAATTTTAGCTGGATCAACCTGAATTCCTTTGCTACTAACAACGTGGCCAAGAAATTGCACTTCTTTCAACCAAAATGCACACTTAGAAAATTTGGCGTATAACTGTTCTTTTCTTAACAATTCTAATACCAACCTTAAATGCTGCTCATGCTCTTGATCACTCTTGGAATAGATAAGAATATCGTCAATGAAAACGATAACAAACTTATCTAAATACGGACTACAAACTCGATTCATGAGGTCCATGAATACAGCTGGCGCATTCGTTAATCCAAACGGCATGACCAAAAATTCATAATGACCGTAGCGTGTCCGAAAAGCAGTTTTCGGAATATCTTCTTCTTTGACGCGTAGTTGATGATAGCCCGATCTTAGGTCGATTTTCGAGTAAACACATGATCCTTGCAATTGATCAAATAAGTCATCAATTCTCGGTAGTGGATACCGATTCTTGATAGTTAACTTATTTAATTCACGATAATCTATACACATTCGGAAAGATCCGTCTTTCTTCTTGACGAATAAAATCGGAGCTCCCCACGGTGAAGTGCTCGGTCGAATGAAACCACGGTCCAGTAATTCTTGTAACTGGCTTTGTAACTCTTTCATCTCAGATGGTGCAAGTCTATATGGAGCACGAGCCACTGGTGCAGCTCCTGGTACTAGATCTATTTGAAATTCTACAGATCTAAATGGAGGTAATCCCGGCAATTCTTCCGGAAATACTTCAGGAAATTCTCTTGCCACAGGCACGTCATTGATGCTCTTCACTTTCTCCTTCGTTTCGACTTTATTAACATGTGCTAAGATAGCATAGCACCCTTTCTTCAAGCACTTTTGAGCTTTTAAATAACTAATGAGTTTTAGCTTTGAGTTACCCTTCTCTCCGTAAATCATTACTGGCGTTTTATCCTTACGAGTAATGCGAATTGCCTTCTTGGCGCACACAACTTCAGCTCCTATTTTGGACATCCAGTCCATGCCGACTATTACATCAAAACTTCCTAATTCTACGGGTATCAAATCAATCTTAAATGTTTCTCCGGCTAAATTTATTTTACAATCACGGCAAATTTTATCGGCTTTAATTAGTTTACCATTAGCTAACTCAATCATGTACTTAGCATCTAGAGGTAATGATGAACAATTCAATTTAGTGTAAAAGTCTCTACTCACGTAACTTCTATCGGCACCAGTATCAAATATAATAGATGTGGATAAGTTATTAATGGTAAACGTACCCGTAACAAGCTCCGGGTCTTCACACGCCTCTCTAGCATTAATAACAAATGCTCTTCCACGTGCAGATCCATTATTCTTCTCTGGATTCGGACACTGGCTCTTATAATGACCCTGTTTCCCACACCCATAACAAGTAACAGTGGCCAAGGCAGTTCTATTTGCATTGGTGGCAGGAGTCTTGATACCGTTTGTATTTATAGCGGGAACCCTACAATCTTCAGCAAGATGACCTTTTCGATTACAATTGTTGCACACCACGTTACAATAACCAGAGTGATGTTTGTGGCATCTGTTACATAAAGGATTTCGTCCTTTGTAACCTGAGTTTGAACCGCTACCCGCACCTTGCGTGGTTTCTTGTTTCTTGTTGGATTGTTGATGATTACCTTCCCACTTTCTTTTGTTTCCCGATGTCTTGACATCGGTGTTCTTATCCAGAATAATCTGGTCCATCAACTCGTTCGCCATGGTGATAGCTTCATGAATAGTCTTGGGTTTGGATGCTGTAACATTTGCCTTGACCTTTTTAGGCAAACCGTCTTTGTACAGTTCAATCTTTCGTTCTTCGGTTGGTACCAATTCGGGACATAGCAAAGCTAATTCCATGAATCGCTGATTGTAGTTGGTGAGTTCAGTACCAACAACTTTCAGGCTTCGTAATTCAGCTTCCAACTTCCTAACCTCATTCCTTGGACAATACTCGTTGATTAGCATTGTTTTGAATTCTTCCCAGGGAGTATCATAAGCTACATCTCCTCCTACAGCCTTCACATAGTTTTTCCACCACGTGAGTGCACTATCTTGTAAGGTGCACGATGCATACTTGGTCATGTCCTTCTCAATACAACCACTAATTTTAAACACAGACTCAATCTTTTCGATCCACCGGGTTAAACCGACCGGTCCTTCTGTTCCACTGAATGATGAAGGCTTGCAACCTTGAAAAGTTTTGTAAGTGCATCCCACACGAGGATTTGGGTTAACTGCAGCACCTCTTGTAGCCTCGACAGATAACATTCTGTCGTTCACTCGCTGATTGATGAGTTCCTGGATTTCTTGTTCCGTCATTCGGTTCAATCGCGCCATAATCTTCAATAAGAATGAAAAAAAATAATTATTCACATGGAATATTATAGATGTAGTATGTATTTACAGTACATCGTAGCTTATTAATAATATGAACCAGTTATTATTATAAAAGCCTTTTCTTCTTATTAGCGTTTTATAATTATATCTAGGGTAGTACCTACCCGTTAAAGTTCATACTTAATAGCTTAGTACGAAAATCATTTACTACCACCCAAATAATACTTAACCATGGAAAATTATTGCATTTCACACTTCACTATTTTACATATGTTTATCTTACATCAAACATTAAGCAAACCATACTACTAATATTATACACAACATTATATGATCCCATGGTTTAAAACAACAGCGCATCATTTAACCCAAAGCGTTTGTGTTCAAAGAAATCGCTTAAAGGTTATCCTGGTTGTCTCCCTGCGTTTTGGCTGAGGAACCGAAGAACTGGATGTCGGGATAGAACTAATAGGAATAGCGGGAATAGGTGTGGAAGTATCTGGTGGAGTTGGTTCCACAACATCCTCTCTAGACTCGGGATTTAGATTTTCCATTTCAGTAGCCTTTCGTTTCTTTCCTCGTTCGAACTTGTCTTTCGTAATTTCCTGTATTTCTTCCTCCTCAGGATCACTTTCCGGTTCCTCTTCAATTGATTCATCCGGAACTTGTGAGTCTTCCCCAAAGGTGTCGTTTTCATCATCAGATAGATTAATGACTGGAACACCATCTGAAGAGTCTGGTTCGGAGTCGCTGAATGTGATAATAAGTTCTAAGCCAGACATCTATCACATAACAACTAGCACGTTAATACTACATAATATTTACATATTAATTTTTAACCAACAAGGATAAGCAATAGTTTTCGAAATCAAACACGGTCAAAGTCCAGACTCACTAATGCATCCTAACAAACTCGATAAGACACACTAATGCAAATTCTCTGGTTCTCTAAGACCAACGCTCTGATACCACATGAGATGACCCGACCTTAACCATAAGGACGAATACAATAACATATGATTTCATCGCGAGGTATTGACCTCTATATGCGACATTTTTCAAAAACTGCATTTGTTTTTACAATACAAACCATAGCTTTTATTACAAATACAAGGTTTAAACAACTTAATAATGATTATCGTTTAGCGATAATCTTAGACTTACAAACTTTACATGTGATAATAACAATACGACCTCCAACATATTTTACATTACAAATCCTCCGATATGCAGTTTTATTTTTGACACAAATATGCATACTCAAGATCTTGCTTAAATTCAACATGTTGCAGCGGAAGCTTTTAGTTATCACCTGAGAATAAACATGCTTAAAACGTCAACATAAAGTTGGTGAGATATAGGTTTAATGCCGGCAGCGTTATAAATATAGACCACAAGATTTCATATATAAACGTTTCAATAAAAATATTCTAAGTTGTTGAGCACTTGATAACCATACTTAACATTTAATCAACGTCGCATATTCCCTTTATTATGAAATCTTACTACACCGTACCAAGTGTAGTCACCGAAACGAAGTACTGTGCAACCGTTGAATACTGGTCGTCCAGTCCGGTTGGGGTTGTCAGGCCCGATAGATCTATCAACAGGATTCGCGTTTACAATACCCATGTAAATAGTAGTTACCAAGCTACAGGGAAGTATGCCAGTGGTACAACTCAACGTAGAATATATATTTTTAATCACTTGTGTCCATAACGTAAATCATAAAATGCATGTATTCTCATCCCGAAATATTTAGAGTTTAAAAGTGGGACTATATACTCACCTTTTCCTTGAAGGTATTTAACTCGACTTGGTCTCCGATAGATATCACGAACCTAACCATATATATAATATATCAACATATTTTCTTTTTAAGTAATCGTTACATATATATATACTTTTAATACTTTTAATATTTTCTTAGTCCGTAGTTAGCAGTCCGATGTTAGTGGTCCACAATTAGTTGCTTAAATAAAATAAATAAAGACCCCATCGTATTCGTATTGATCAGAATTAATCTCGACCCATGGTACCATGTTGTCAAATGACGTGTTGCGTACATAAAGTACCGTGTTGTCAAATGACGTGTTGCGTACAATCATGAGGTCTTATGATTAATCTTCTCGTGTTGTTTACGGGTGGTCCTGAAATATATAAAATCAAATCATAAGTAATTATATATAAAATATCATATTAATTAGAAAAGATATGATTAATTTACTTTTTATCCAAATATTTTCGTAGCTAAACTAGCTTCGGATACCCAATCTTGTTTTAGTCGTAGTTTCTTCATTACAACTCCGTTTTTGTTGGTTCAACTTGCCACTTCCTTGGATCGAGTCAAATTTTAAGAATATGAACTGAAAATACCTTAGTTTGTATTCGAAATCACAGGTTGTAGGTCAAACTTTGGTGAAACTTATGAAAGTGATCATTATCCATCATAAAAACAACATTTAATGATCATTTTTCTAAAAAAACTTACACTTTGAGTTAAACTATGAAATTTTTATGTGTTAACATATTAATAAAAAATATCATTTTTCCAGAACATAAACTTCCAATTCAAAGTTTAAGATGGTTTTTAATTATCCAACCCAAAACAGTCCCGGTTGCACTCCAACGATGTAGATTCAGTTTTAAGGTGTTCTTTGTAAAATCAAGTTGTATCTTGTTAAGTTAGCATATCCTTATGATATAATACATGTCTTGAAGTATTTTAAAAGTTAAGTTAGAAGAATCTATTTAGTTTTCAAACAAGTTTGAAATCATTCAAACTATGTTCTTGTTGTTAAAATTTTACAACACAAAATAAGATAGCTATATAAATATGAATCGAATAAGGTTATGAATAAGGTTACTACCTCAAGTTACTTGGACAAAGCTACTGGAAAAGATGAGAAAAATCTTGGAATCAAAAGAGTGGTGGAGTGGGATTGAAAGGTTGAAAGTAAACTTGTATTTTTGGAAGGATTATTGAAGTGTTCTTGTATGGTTTTCTTATGATGATTAAGGGTTGTTTTTGAAGCTAAATGATGGGGAAAATGCTTGGAGATGATCAAGTATGAAGTTAAGAGTATTTTGAGAGAGAAATGGGAGTGTAAGTATGAGAAAATGGGGTGAAGAAATGGTGTTCATTCATAAAAACGTTTTTAGTTTATAAAGAAAGAAAAGATTCCTAATTTTGTTATTTTGTATAAAAATCTATGCTAGCTTCCAATTCTAATTACCTCTCCTTGAGGGCATGAACAAGGGCTGATTAGGTGTTGATTAGGATGTTGATTTGATGTGTATATACCAATAGTAAATACGTATAGAAGCAGGGTATGATACGGGTACATATACCCTAGATGTACGTATAGAGATCTTGAGAAAACGGAACGAGGATTCAAAAATAGCTATCTTTTGTAAATATACTTATATTGTTTTATGTATGTAAGCCCTTTAAAGGTGATTAAATACATATTTATACGATACTTGTATAAGTATTATAGGTTAAAGGTATATATGTCAAATAACGTTACGTATAGTTATCATTTTGAAAACTTAAGTTAGTAGTCTCAAAGTATACTTATAACTCATTGTTGTTAGTTCACAATGAAATGTTAAACCATCCTTAAATCATGTTAAATATGTATAGATATGTACATATACATAATCGTATAATTATCGTGTGTTATATAGTTCGTGATATCATCGGTCAAATTGGACGGTCAAACGTTGTGTAAAACTTTTTTCAAAAATATAAGTCTCAACAGTTTGGATTGCTTATCATGTTGGTAAGGTTTAATTTATGTAAATATTAATCTCATAAGTATAGAACGATCGGAAAATTCCGGGTCGTTACAGTAAGACCATTGTAGAAGGTACAGATTTGGGCTGACCGTTCTAACTGGTGATTAGGGCACTTCTTCAGCAGGGTTTTGAAACGCTCCCATGCAGTGTAAAGAGATTCATCATAACTTTGTTTGAAGTTAATGATGTCATTCTTCAGTTTGGTTTGTTTAGAAGGAGGAAAATATTTGGTTAGGAATTTAGTCGCCATCTCCGTCCATGACGTGATGGAATCTTTTTCCAGTCCTTCAAACCAAGTTTGAGCATGATGAGCGAGAGAATATGGGAACAAGTATAGCCGGACTATATCTTGTCCTATCCCTGGCTGTTTGTAGGATTTCGAAAGAGATATGAATTTATCAAGGTGAGAATTAGGATCGTCATTGGGTAATCCATGAAACTGGCAGCTATTCTGAATGAGCTGGATGATGTGATGTTTTAACTCGAACGAGTGTCCTTGAATCTCTGGAAATCTGATTGGTCCTCCTCGACCTTCAATCGAGGGTTTCGTGTTTTCTGCTAAAGTAACGCGTAACGCCATTTGGTTTCTGATTCGTGCTTCCTTACGTGCTTTAGAGATTATTGCATCTGGATCAGGTACGAATAACAACGGCCCTGGTCTAGATCGGGTTTGGGTCATACACTAGGTATGCCTTTTTGGTTTTAATTTTCGCAAATAAGCTAAATTATAATAAGCTAAACTAAACTAATTCTAAGGTAATCTAATTTAATCTAAGGCAATCTAAGGTAATCTAAGGTGGTCTAATCTAAGGTAAACTAGAGTAATCTAAAGTAATCTAATCTAATTAACTAACTATCCTATGGTGGAATATGTTTTTGGTTCTGACTACTAATTCCCTGGTATTTCGGTAACAAAGTTCCGCACAAACTATTCAACAAACCAAGTGGCCAGGCCGACTACGGAGAGGCAGGATCCTTTTGGTCCCAATATAATTGGCGACTGTTTGGAAAATCCAATAACCAAGTCCGTGTATAATTGTCTTTCTTAGACACCACTAAATGCTTGTGAATAAGTTTGATTGAAAATAGTATTTCCTGATACCAGCTCCCCGGCAGCGGCGCCAAAAACTAGTTAGTATCTCCTGATATGGCCGAAATGGACGGTTTTTATTTGCACGGTGTTGTTAGGCCGCGGCTCGCAGGATCAGCCACTCATGGGAGAGGGTACTGTTTTAAATTTATATTTAGCGGGGCCTAAATCTTACTACTCCTTATAAGTAAGGGAAGTATGACCTAGAGTCGTATTTTTGAGATATCAGTAACATCGAACCTATATTGTAGCCTAAGATAGTTAGGGAGTAGTGAATATTTATTTTGGGATTTTCTAGTTTATAAGATAGATAAAGTAAATGCGATAAAATCTGTAATTCATATAAGGTTAAAGTAAGTGCATACTATGAATTCATCAGTTATTCTGCCGAGATTATGGAATGCTGGCTCATGAATAGGCAGAGACCCTGTATTCATTACACTGGTCTTAAACGCCCCTGTCATAAGACATGTCACTGGGTACTGCGTTAGGCTTGAAGATTCTGAATAGACAGCAACGTCCCTTACCCCTGACGCCCGTGCAGTCTGACTACAGGCATACACATTTAGACGGCTCATCCAATTGAGCGACTCGGTTGGGTGACGTATTAACATTCCGAAATGGTCTAAACTTTCTTAAGCATAATAAAATACATGGTTTACCATATCCGAGAGACGTGATGTGTTTCAATGCTTTCGTTAATGATTGGTAAAAGATAGTTAGGCCCTTAAAAAGAGTTCAACCATAAAGAACACCATGGCCAAGTCAAGTCTGACTTCCATGAACACGTTCGGTTATCCTAATGGTCCAATCCTTTATGTATCTAAACAAACAGTTCCTTAATTAACTAAGAATCCCTCAAGCGGGGTGCAATGCTTGAGACCGTGTTATAGTGCAGTGTACTGGTCAACACTAACCGTGGATCCTTAGGGAAAATTGGACCTTGTGAAAATGTTTTATGATTTTTTTAAAATGTCATGCTAGTTTTTACACTAGACATGTTTTTCGTTTTTAACCTCAAATTCCGGTTGAGGGCAACTGAAACCCGTAATCTCAGTCAGTGATTAGAAAGCTATCCGCCCCCATGATTGAAGTATCATGGAACTTGAAACCGAATGTCCAAAAAAATGGTTTTACACAATATAGTTCATAAAATAGCATAAGTTTTAGAAGAAACTTATATCATGTCCAAATATCATCGGTGAACCATGAGTTTGCACACCTCAATTTGTTATGGCATATGTATGTTGACAGCGGTCAAACATAGATGCGGTTGATCTTTACGGAGATCATCCATCTAGGGATTAGATTCATTAGTCTTAAAAGCTAATTTGCAATGTGCCCCCCATTGTACGAGACAGATCCATCTCATGGTTAGGATAAGTCTGACCACCAAAAACCCTATTTGATGCTGAGGTGAGGTGGATTTCCAGCCGATGATAGAGATGACTTTTCAAGATTTTTCGTCAACCTACAGCTGTTCTGGACTACATCTTCTAACATAAGTTAGCAAGTGTGTCATATTGGAAGACTTTACTTCCTTAAAGGATGGACTTGATTCATCCTTTATTACTCGCATTAATGGGATATTTGGGTTTATACATTCCAAAGCAATGATATCTGCAATAAACTTCATAGAAACATGTGATAAATGGTTCTAAACATATGGGTTTATAAATTCTGTTATACTTGGTTTTCTTTTATAGGTTTTAATCAAATAATCTTATGTATTTTCAATGTATGGAGACAATAATTTCGGTTTTTGACACCTAATCTTTAATTGCTCGTAATTACCTTAAAAATTTACTAGATATATTTGTTTAAAAATTTTCAAAATTTTTCGTAAAAAAAAAAACACCAAGATATAAGTTCTCGAGAATTTATATATTCCCACCCCACACTTAAGATTATGTAATGCCCTCATTACATAAAATCAGATAAAATATATAAATTTGAGAGGGCAAAAAGTGTAAAAGTTGTTAGAACTTCCTTAGTTAAAAATTGGAGATTGTAAACTTTCTTATCGTATCAACATATCCACTCCTTTTATCATAATTTAGTATTGGTTTGGTGTTTAGTTAAGTCGAATGCATCATCGTAAGTACCTGTAAACAAACATGTTAATCACATAAAAGATGGTGCTGTAATTCACTAGTACCAAAAATTTTACCCCACACTTAAAATTTTTGTACATATATTAACAAATAAACACAATTTTTTTTTCAACTTAGTAACTAATTAAATTTTTAAAATATCATTTACAAAATTTATATTTCTTATAATGGAAAGTTCGGTTGTAAAACCTAGTCTTTATCCGTTTATAAATTTTAAATTTCAAATTTATAAAGTTAAAGTTTTTATATTTTGAGAAATAAACATACTTTAATATATATTTTTTTAGACTTTAATTTTATAAATCACATAATGAATAAAAAGGGCACTCAAAACATGATTTTTTAACAAGTCGTTTTCTCGACTCGACCCCATAATTTATTGCCTAGCGGGGTCAAATTTCTCTATATTTATCGAACGACATGTAAAATCAGTGGAGAAAGTTCCACGAATTAGAAGAGTGAGCCATTCATTTATATCTCGGGTGGTATATAATATATCAGATAAATCCTCTTTCAGTTGACCGAAAAAAGATGACTCAACCCGAGAGTCAACGCACAACTCTTCTCTAAGTGTGGCTTGCAATAAAAATTTTATTCTCCTAGGTGGATCCTGCCCAAATGGATCATCTTTCAAGGTATTCCAAGTGTTAACCTCTTGAGGATATACGAATTCAACATGAGAAGGTGACTCCTCAAGTGGTTTTAATATATTAAACTCCTCATCCTCAATGATCCCTGATAATTTCATCAACTCGACCTCCCCATTATCACAATTATACCCGAGTGAATTATTATAAACTGAAAAGTTCTCGGGTGTATGAATAATCGGTTCTACCACGTCGACCTCGGAATTAGAATCCTCATCATTATTCTTCCCGTTCACTACATATTCATTCTGACTTATCCTATTTATATATTTCATAGAGGGTTCATATTCTATTAATTCAAGAAGTTCCTGTGAATTTATTTTTACAATTTCAATTTGCACCTTGTCCTCAACTATTTGTTCATTTGGAACCTGTAAAATAGGGTTAGGATAACAATATGAAGACTCAAACGATGGATCATCCGATTGTCTTTCCGAAAGAATAGTAAACAAACGCTCCATTTCTCTTTTTAGATTTTGAATAGATGTTTGATTTTGTTGCCATTGTTGATTTAGTACATCCCTAGTTTTAGTTTGACATTCAATAAAACTCATCATAATATTTTGTAAATCATACGAGTAATTTTCTTCATTTTGAGTTTGTTGAAAATTTTGTGGCATTTGGTTAGAAAATTGGTATTGTTAATAATTTTTTGGGAAATCGTAATAAGGTTGGTTTGGATAATAAAAATCTGGATTCGAGTTATTCTCTTAATATTCATTCCATATATAGTTCATGGGTTCATAACTCTCCATTTGATCTATGGAAATATGATAATCACATTCCCAAGTCAAATGGTAACCTCCACAATTTTCACAAATATATGTAGTTTCAACCCTATTAAACATAGATGAATAGCACCAATTATCATCAAAACTTGTTTGAGAGTATTGATTAAATTGTTGTGCATTAAAAAGATTTTCCATGGTCATATTCTCAAAATCATCCATATTACAGTATGACTGGAACCTAGTTGAAATTTAAAAAGAACAAAGAGAAAAATAAAACAAAACTTTCGTAGGAAAATAAATCCCGACGAAAGGATCAAATAACTAAAATTAATTAAATTCATGAACAAACAATTTCTCCCCCGGCAGCGGCGCTAAAAAGTTGATGTGTTGAAACTATACCTTTATTTATGAACGGATTTGAGTTATTTTGTTACACGAATTGATTTATTGTATATGTGGTGTTTTAATGAATTCAGGTTGATTTCTGAAATGACCCGACCCAATCCATAGGGACGAATACAATAACATATGATTACATCGCGAGGCATTTGACCTCTATATGATACGTTTTATAAACATTGCATTCTTTTGAAAAGATATACCATAAATGAATATTTAAAATTCAATGTTTTTGACATCTGATGATTTCTACATATAGACAATCACTGTAAATAACAGTTTACAAGAATACTTCCGTTGACAATGCAGTCAAAATAAATACACGGTGATGATTTTGTGAATGCAATGCTTCCTCGAATAAAACATGTATGACTCCATGCACATGGTTTCTCTAACATATATTCAAACAGCGGAAGACTTCTAGGAACCTGAGAATAAACATGCTTTAAACGTCAACATAAAGTTGGTGAGATATAGGTTTAATGCTAGCAGCGTTATAAATATAGACCACAAGATTTCATATACATAAACTTTTTAATAAAAATATTCTAAGTTGTTGAGCACTTGATAACCATACTTAACATTTAATCAACGTCGCATATTCCATTTATTATGAAATCTTACTACACCTTACCAAGTGTAGTCACCGAAACGAAGTACTGTGCAACCGTTGAATACTGGTCGTCCAGTCCGGTTGGGGTTGTCAGGCCCGATAGATATATCAACAGGATTCGCGTTTACAATACCTCATGTAAATAGTAGTTACCAAGTTACAGGGAAGTATGCCAGTGGTACAACTCAACGTAGAATATATATTTTTAATCACTTATGTCCATAACGTAAATCATAAAATGCATGTATTTTCATCCCAAAATATTTAGAGTTTAAAAGTGGGACTATATACTCACTTTTGCCTTGAAGGTATTTAACTCGACTTGGTCTCCGATAGATATCACGAACCTAACCATATATATATAATATATCAACATATTTTATTTTCAAGTAATCGTTATATATATATATATATATATATATATATATATATATATATATATATATATATATATATATATATACTTATAATACTTTTAATATTTTCTTAGTCCGTAGTTAGCAGTCCGATGTTAGTGGTCCATAATTAGTTGCTCAATAAAATAAATAAAGACCCCATCGTATTCGTATTGATCAGAATTAATCTCGACCCATGGTACCATGTTGTCAAATGACGTGTTGCGTACATAAAGTACCGTGTTGTCAAATGACGTGTTGCGTACAATCATGAGGTCTTATGATTAATCTTCTCGTGTTGTTTATGGGTGGTCCTGAAATATATAAAATCAAATCATAAGTAATTATATATAAAACATCATATTAATTAGAAAAGATATAATTAATTTACTTTATCTCCAAATATTTTCGTAGCTAAACTAGCTTCGGATACCCAATCTTGTTTTAGTCGTAGTTTCTTCATTACAACTCCGTTTTTATTGGTTCAACTTGCCACTTCCTTGGATCGAGTCAAATTTTAAGAATATGAACTGAAAATACCTTAGTTTGTATTTAAAATCATAGGTTATAGGTCAAACTTTGGTAAAACTTATGAAAGTGATCATTTTCCATCATAAAAACAACATTTAATGATCATTTTTCTAAAAATACTTACACTTTGAGTTAAACCATGAAATTTTTATGTGTTAACATATTCATAAGAAATATCATTTTTCCAGAACATGAACTTCCAATTCAAAGTTCAAGATGGTTTTTAATTATCCAACCCAAAACAGCCCCCGGTTGCACTCTGACGACGTAGATTCAGTTTTTAAGGTGTTCTTTGTAAAACCAAGTTATATCTTGTTAAGTTAGCATATCATTATGATATATTACAAGTCTTGAAGTGTTTTAAAAGTTAAGTTAGAAGGATCTATTTAGTTTGCAAACAAGTTTGAAATCATTCAAACTATGTTCTTGTTGTTAAAATTTTACAACATAAAATAAGATAGCTATATAATTATGAATCAAACAAGATTATGAACAAGGTTACTACCTCAAGTTACTTGGACAAAGTTACTATAAGAGATAAGAAAAAATCTTAGAATCAAAGAGTGGTGGAGTTAGATCAAAAGGTTGGAAGTATACTTCTTCAAATGGGTGGTTATTTTGATATGTTCTTGAAAGAGTTTTCTTATGGTGTTTAAGGCTTTTAATTGAAGCTAAATGATGGGGAAAATGCTTGAAGATGATCAAGTATGAAGTTAGGAGTATTTTGAGAGAGAAATGAGGGTGTAGGTATGAGAAAATGGAGTGAAGAAATGGTGTTCATTCATAAAAACGTTTTTAGTTTATAAAGAAAAAAAAGGATTCCTAATTTTGTTTTCTTACTAATAATTCATGCTACTTGACAAATCCTAGTTACCTCATATCTAGGGCAGTAATAATGTTGATTAGGATGTTGATTTGATGTGTATATACCAATAGTAAATACATATAGAAGCTGGGTATGATACGGGTACATATACCCTAGATATACGTATAGAAATCTTGAGGAAACGGAATGAGAATTCAAATATAGCTATCTTTTGTGAATATACTTATATTGTTTTATGTATTTAAGTGCTTAAAAAGTGATTAAATACATTATATATACGATACATGTATAAGCATTATAGGTTATAAGTATATATATCAAAGAATGTTACGTATAGTTATCGTTTTGAAAACTTAAGTTAGTAGTTTCAAAATATACTTATAACTCATTGTCATTAGAACACAATGAGATGTTAAACCATCCTTAGATCATGTTAAATATATATATAAATACATATATATACACAAACGTATAATTATCGTATGTTATATAGTTCGTGATATCATCGGTCAAATTGGACGGTCAAACGTTGTGTAAAACTCTTTTCAAAAACACAAGTCTCAACAATTTGGATTGCTTATCATGTTGGTAAGGTTTAATTTATGTAAATATTAATCTCATAAGTATAAAATGATTGGAAAAATCCGGGTCGTTACAGTACCTACCCGTTAAATAAATTTCGTCCCGAAATTTGAATGGGATGGTCATGGCTGACAATAAGTATGTTTTCATGACGTATACGAGTTAGAAATTAGAGTTTTATTATCATCAAGTAATATTGATAAAGCAATTTTATTTTTGTGAAGAGTACGAGTGAGGCTATCACCAAAGGGTGAAATGAGTAGGTATAGATTCGTCATATCTTTTGACGTAGATAGGATTGATTTCCAAGTTCAAGAGATTTGGAGTAAAATCTTCATAATGAGATTTGATTCTTCGATAATCAAGGAAATTAGAATCCGCTTTAAATGCGATCATCTATTTTGATTGCTCTGTCGGATCTTTTACTATAAATCCACCTCCCTTCATTTCCTTACAACTCATACCTTCTATTCTTCCTCCCTCAATTCATACTTTAAAACATTTATCAGTATGCTTCATCCAGTACTGATCCTGGATATACTCTTAACTTTCATCTCTGTCATTCTTCTTTTTCATCTACCTCCGGAGGATTTTATTTATTTCTACTATTACCTTGGGGTTATAGTATTGTTAATTCTCCCGTGCCTTTACGTTGCAATACGTATTGATAAACACGGTTTGTAATTTATTTGTTGTTGTCGAGCTTTATATTTTCTTTTATATTCAACAGTTCCATACTTCTGTTTCCTCTTCCCGACTTCGAGTCAAGCGAATAATGGTCCGGAATTCGTAGGTATGGATTTTGAAATAAACATAGTTAATGTTCTAAGAAGGAAATAGTAATTGCACGATCTTGATTTGGTAAGTTACCAGAATGTCCGAAAAGATAGAATTGTCAAGGAGATATGTTCTTAATATGTTTGGAGATTGGGTAGAATGTAAGAGTTGTGTAACATGGCACATGATGACGTTATGATCTGTGAATCATTATGTTCCATTTAGAAACTCAGCATGAATTACTGTAATATAATCATGTTGATCAAGTGTCATTATATTATACTAATTCATGCTTCAGTTTCCAACACTACTTCAAAACATTCATATTTTAAACTCGAATTTTTTAGAATTTAGAAACTAACACAGTTTCTTTTATATTGTAATGCAAATATTGTGAAGAGATAAATGATTTTTGATGAGGATAGTTGGGAATATATCTTCAGGAATATCGGAGATATTTATAATGAAAAATACGATGATATCTTAGAATATCTAAGATCAGGGAATGACGCAGAAAATCTGTCTGTGAAGGTTTAGAATAAGGAGTAAGGTTCTTACTAACGGTTTCAGCAGACACTGAATCATTTGAATCCTTTGAAGGTAGATTTCGTCATTATGATTTGTCCACGACCTCCTTTATACTTTGCTCAATCCGTTTTCCAGTACCAAATTTTTCGTTCGAACTTTTCCAATCTATTATTCTTTATTGTCAAACTTCTAACCGTAATTGTTGTCTACTGTCTTTACCACTTTATCAGTCTTTTCCAAAACTTCATAGCACTAATTTGTAGACTGAAGCATTTTTCAGAAACTTCACATTTGAAATATGTAATTCTTGGGGATAGACGTTGTATATATATATATATAACTGCTGAAATAGAAACGCTGCGAGATTTCAAAATACCCATTGTAGATTCCGCCAAAGGGGTAACGACTTGCTGGTACATCTGCTGATAATGTCGTGGAATATAAAAGGTTCCCTGGTAACAAAAGGGTAATCATATGTATTACAGGTTATAATAAGGCTACTTCGAATGGAAAGTCGAGGTTGACTTGCTGAAACTGTGACAAAATTTGCTATTTTGAAAAGGAATCGCAAAGTTATTTTTGCTAATAAATGCTAAAAGATTTAACGTGGATACGTGTTAAATTATGTCCTTGGTTTCGAGAGCTTTTCAGGTGCAAAACTGCGGGTAATGTGTGGTTGGATCATCATCTCGATTGTCCATTATTTGAAGTGTCTTCGGGAATTTTGAAGGGTTTGATCATAGATTGTAATTGTTAATAAAATATGATGTTTTAGGACTTTGAATGATACAAATACTTTTCTGGGTTCCAAGAATCGAATGATGTTCTAGCACAGTTTTGAAGTCAAAGTATAGTTTTGAAAGATGTAAGAGTCCTAAGAGTGATGTCTTCTATTAAGTCTTGACTTGGATTTCGTTTTGTCGTAATCAAATATGGATGAAAATGGTTGTTTTGATTTCTATGAAAGAATTTATATTATTGTGAAGGTAGTGAGTATAGTTGATGATTGTTGAATCAGAGTCGAAGAATATAATCATATTAATCGTGAATTTATATATCTTTCGGGTATTACCTACCCGTTAAAAAAAATTTCCCAAGTAATGTTTTGTACCAGAGAATTTTATTACAATCTTTATGAAAATATATGTACATATATATCTTCTTCAGATGTAATCATGAATTTAATAAGTCAATATAATATTAGACTCATTTGATTTTCGGTTTGAGCTAGAATAAGTAATCTCTAAAACGATTAGGAACCACATATTCTTCACAGAATATTAATGAAGTTATGGATCAATACTTCATTATTTATTCTTATATATATTTCCTTAGTGAATCATGCTGATACTCATTGAACTCTTGCTAACTTCGCAAGATATGAATGTTGTTTCCCAGTTGTAGTGACCCGAACTTTTCCATGTTTATATATATTAATTGAGATTGATATTTACATGATTAAATATTTCCAACATGTTAAGCAATCAAACTTGTTAAGACTTGATTAATTGAAATATGTTTCATATCGACAATTGACCACCCAAGTTGACCGGTGATTCACGAACGTTAAAACTTGTAAAAATTATATGATGACATATATATGGATATATATATAGTTAACATGATACTATGATAAGTAAACATATCATAAATTATATTAACAATGAACTACATATGTAAAAACAAGACTACTAACTTAATGATTTTTAAACGAGACATATATGTAATGATTATCGTTGTAAAGATATTTAATGTATATATATCATATTAATAGATATTCATACATGATAATATCATGATAATATAATAATTTAAAATCTCATTTGATATTATAAACATTGGGTTAACAATATTTAACAAGATCGTTAACCTAAAGGTTTCAAAACAACACTTACATGTAACGACTAACGATGACTTAACGACTCAGTTAAAATGTATATACATGTAGTGTTTTAATATGTATTTATACACTTTTGAAAGACTTAAATACACTTATCAAAATACTTCTACTTAACAAAAATGCTTACAATTACATCCTCGTTCAGTTTCATCAACAATTCTACTCGTATGTACCCGTATTCGTACTCGTACAATACACAGCTTTTAGATGTATGTACTATTGGTATATATGTTGGGATTTAACAAGTTTCATAATACTTAAAACCTTTTAAGAATCAAATATAAGCGGAAGTATGAAAATCATTACCAATTGAACTTGTTAATCTTTAACCAATTAAAGTTAAATCCCAATTAGGATCAAGTTGTGAAACATACTTACAAACTACAAGTAAGAAAAGTTTTTATACCTTCTCCTAGCTTGTTGGTAGATGATGATGAAGATGATGATGAATGGAGCTCCAAAACTATGAAACCTCAAGTAGTTATACCCCAAACTATGCACCAACACCCTTGCTATTGGTTAGGATTTAATTAACACTTGAAATGAACTTGCAAAACCCAAATTATGACTCCTTTGAAGCCCTTGAAACCCACGGTTTTTCAGCAGCAGCAAGAGGAGAAAATGCAGTTTTTTTGATGACTTGAAAGTGTATTTTGCATGTATGTCTTCTCTCCAACAAGCCCTAGGATTATATGCTTATGGAGAATTGGAAAACCCTTTGACCAAGAAGGAATCTAAGCATGTGTACTAGAGTCCCAAAGCCACTTCCATACATTTGAATAAAATAGTTTTATAAAACATAATTTTATAAAATTGAATTTTATAAAAGTTATTTTATAAACTTACATTTTATTCATTATGTTTACATCATTTATAAAACTTATTTTATAAAATGTAACATAATTAATTAATTATTTACCTATAAATAATTAAATCCATATCATATAAATTATTCCATAATTTATATATATATACACATCAAGTATTATTTCAGAAAACCATTTTTCTTAAAGTTCAAGTGTCGCGTATTTGATTAATGAACCAATCGTTAAAATCAAATACAAATAAGGTGTCGGTAAGCTTGTTATTGGGTATGACCCGACTTGGATCAAAACATATTAGCCACGTTAATTTAATATGTCTCTCGGGCATATGATATACCTTCAATCTCCCACTTGCACGAGAAACATAAGAAATTAATGCAAGTGATGGATACAGCCTAACACACCGTCCATCACCCCTAATATGTTATGACTTTGTGCCATTCAATAACATCATCCCTTTCGAGCTCCCTACTCGAACTGATATATGTAGGTGAATCTTTCATTATATCCTTTCATCCTAGATGTCATGTTAAATCCAAGAGATACAGAGTGATCACTCTCTTATAGATTTAACTTTTCAGGCCTTAGACATCTGACTCTCAACGAATAAGAGGGACAAATTCCATCTTGACTACATACGTCCTAGATATACACTTTGTAATATACCTGAGTTCTTCCTTATGTACTACCATGTTTCAGAATAGCGAAGGAAAGAATCAAGGCACAGTACTTGGTGAATATCTGAACCCAATATGTATCTCAGGTCAGAGGATACAATGATATTCGCCTTTACTCAAGATTACATGTGATCAACCACAAAGGCTCTATACAGTAATTCTTGAGAGCGGGTCTTCCAATATTTGTCTCCCACAAATATCTATGAACCTTGGTTGCAACCTTGCCCCACATTCAACCTATGAATGTATACCAATCCGAGTTCATAATAGTCTAAACCTCACACTTGTTCCCACAAATGTGATCGACTACGGAAATTTAGAATAATTGCTTATTCATGGATGAAATATGCAAAATAGGAACATAACTCAAATAAATTAACACCATAGTTATATTAATGAGTTTAAATAATTTCGTTCCGGTACAATACATAAAATAGATCAATTCCAATCACTAGAATATCGAAGCCCTAATGCACAAACATGTCCCTCATGCTTTGGCCCATGTAAAAGCTTCGTGAGTGGATCCGCAACATTTTGATCTGTGTGAACTTTGTGAATACATATCTTTCCCTTTTCAACCTCATCCCTGATGTAGTTGAATCTCCGCTCAATGTGACGAGTCTTTCGATGAGCACGAGGTTCCTTGATTTGAGCAATCGCACCCTCGTTGTCACAAAAGATCTCAAGAGGGTCCTGAATGGAAGGGACCACTCCTAAGTCGTCGATGAATTTCTTCATCCATGCAGCTTCCTGAGCTGCCAGTGAGGCGGCAATGTACTCCGACTCTGTAGTGGATAACGCAACAACCTCCTGTTTCGAACTCTTCCAAGAGACCGCACCACCATTTAACATGAAGACGAAACCAGATTGTGATCGAGAGTCATCTCGATCAGTTTGGAAACTCGCGTCCACGTAACCTTTTACAGCGAGTTCCTCCTCACCAGACCCATATATTAGAAACATATCCTTAGTCCTCCTAAGGTATTTCAATATGCTTTTAACAGCAATCCAATGACTATTTCCTGGGTTATTCTGGTATCTACTTGTCAAGCTTAGAGCGCATGACACATCCGGTCTAGTACATATCATTGCATACATGATAGACCCAATAGCAGATGCGTATGGGACTTTCTTCATTCTCTCTTGTTCATCTTTCGTGGCAGGACACTGAGATGAACTGAGAACGGTTCCCTTTTGAATAGGTACCAAACCTCTCTTAGAGTTTTCCATCTTGAACCTTTTCAAGATTTTATCAATGTATGTACTTTGACTTAAACCTATCAATCTCTTGGATCTATTCCTATAGATCCCTATCCCCAATATGTATTGTGCATCTCCAAGATCCTTAATGGAGAAGCAACTCTTTAGCCAAGTTTTGACTCCTTGCATTGTGGTAATATCATTCCCAAATAATAATATATCATCCACATATAGTACAAGGAACATGATAGTGCTCCCACTAGCCTTCTTATATACACAAGCTTCATCACCATTTTTAATGAAGCCAAATTTCTCGGCTTCCTCATTAAAACGATGATTCCACATTCTAGATGCTTGTTTCAATCCGTAGATTGACTTCTTTAACTTACATACCTTTTTAGGATATTTCGGATCAACAAAACCTTCAGGCTGAACCATATAGACATCTTCCATAAGATATCCATTTAGGAAAGCGGTCTTGACATCCATTTGCCATATTTCGTAATTATAATGAGCAGCAATGGCAAATAATATCCTAATAGACTTTAGCATTGCCACAGGCGAAAAAGTTTCATCATAATCAACCCCTTGAGTTTGAGTGAAACCTTTTGCTACAAGTCTAGCTTTGTATGTATCCAAGTTTCCATGTATGTCGGTTTTCTTCTTGAAAAGCCATTTGCAATCAACTAGCTTAGAGCTAGGAGGTTGCTCAACAAGTTCCCACACTTGGTTTTCATACATGGATTGCATCTCGGCGTTCATGGCATCCTGCCATTTATCTTTATCAATCCTTGATAAAGCATCTTGGTAGTTTGTTGGTTCATCCAAATCAACCGTATAGCAACCATCTATGAGAAACCCATATCTCTCAGGAGGATTGCTAATCCTACTAGATCTACGAATGTCTTGTATATTTTGATCATCCATTTGATCACTCTCAACATTTTCATGTTGAGTGCTAGTGTCAACCAATTGTGTATCATCTACTTGATCTTGAACCTCTTCAAGATCTATCTTCCTTTCACTATTTCCTTCCATAAGGAACTTAGTTTCAAGGAATTCCGCCTTCCGAGCAACAAATACATTCTGCTCGGATGGATCATAGAAATAGTATCCCATATCATCCTTGGGATATCCTATGAAGATACACTTCGTGGATCGAGCATTCAACTTATTAGGGACGTAACACTTAGGATAAGCTTCACATCCCCATACTTTTAAGTATGATAGAGATGGAGGTTTACCAAACCACATCTCGTGAGGAGTTCGTTCCACTTTCTTGGTTGGGGCCATATTTAAAATACGAGCCGCGGAGCTTAGACAATAACCCCAAAATGATAGAGGCAACGAGCTTCTTGCCATCATAGATCGAACCATATCCATTAGGGTTCGGTTCCTCCTTTCGGAAACTCCATTAAGTTGGGGTGTTCCGGGTGGAGTAAGTTGTGAGATAATCCCACAACTCCTAAGATGATCTTGGAAGGCATCGCTTAGGTATTCACCTCCTCTATCGGTACGAAGTACCTTAATTGTCCTATTGAGTTGATTTTGTACTTCGTTTTGATATAACTTGAATGCTTCAAAAGTTTCGTCCTTGTGTCTTAATAAGTAGACATACCCGAAACGACTGAAGTCATCAATGAAAGTAACGAAGTACCTTTCACCATTCCTAGTCATGGGCTTAAAAGGTCCACATACATCCGAATGTATTAATCCTAATAAGTCTTTAGCCCTTTCATTTGTCCCTTTGAAAGGTGCTTTAGTCATCTTGCCTTGTAAACAAGATTCACATACTTCAAATGAATCCACTTCATTTGATTTCAAAAGTCCATTCTTTTGAAGTGTATGTATTCGGTTCTTGTTTATGTGACCAAGGCGACAATGCCATAAGTAGGAATCACTCAAATCCCTTTTGAGTTTCTTGGTGCTTGTATGGTACATTGAGCTACTAGATGATGTGTCATCATGAACCAATTCATAAATTCCATTTGAAGGTGAAGCCTTGAAATAGAATACATTATCTAAATAAATATGGATATCATCATTAACAAAATTAAGATAAAACCCACATTGTTTCAAACGGGAAATGGAAATAATGTTTCGACATAAATCGGGTGCATACAAAACATCTTTCAAAATTAGTTCCAAACCACTTGGAAGCTTTAACACAAAGTCTCCTTGAGCCTTCACTTGCACCTTGGCTCCATTACCCATGTAGAGACTTGATGTTCCCGTTTGCTTGCTACTTCTTTTGAACCCCTGCAATGAATTGCAAATGTGAGTTCCACATCCAGTGTCTAATACCCATGTATTAGAAGAAGTAATACTAAGCTCTATATATACCATATATACATTACCTGAGGTTTGCCCTGCATCCCTCTTGTCCTTCAACTCCTTAAGATAGACTGGACAGTTTCGTTTCCAATGACCCATCTCACCGCAACCGAAACATGGGTCTTCCTTGGGGTTTGCCTTCTCGGCTACCTTTTGCTTCTTAGCCTTGTTGATGGTTGGGGTAACCATCTTCCCCTTCCCTTTGCCTTGATGGGCGGGTCCTTTTCTCTTAGCCACCTTTGGCTTAGAGGTGTTACCTTTGGATCCACCTTGATCGATTGCTAACACGGGTAAAGCCCTTTTACCCATGCTAGTTTCCGCCGTTCTAAGCATACCGTGAAGCTCACCTATGCTCTTATCCATCCCATTCATATTGTAATTAATTACAAATTGATCAAACCTTTTTGATAGGGAGTTAAGGATAAGATCGGTGGCTAACTCATTGGAAATGTTTAGGTTAAGACGGTTAGCACGATCGATAAGGCTTTTCATCTTAAGTACATAAGATGAAACCGATTGGGTATCGTCCATACGACAAGCATGTAGCGCCCGAACCGTTTCGAATCGCTCGACACGCGCTTGTTGAAGGAACATCTCCTTCAATTGCGTTATCATGTCGTATGCACTATGATGCTCGAAATCCTTTTGGAGTTCGGGAATCATAGTCCCAAGCATTAGGCATGAGACTTGAAGGGAGTCGTGGCAATACTTATCGTAAGAGGCCATTGCCTCCACATCATTCTCATCCGGTTGATCGGGAATGGGGTCCTCAAGCACATACATTTTATCCTCTTGTTTGAGGACAATCCGAAGATTGCGGAACCAATCCATAAAGTTTGTATGGTTGAGTTTGTCTTTCTCTAAGAGAGACCTTAATGATAGGTGGTTTAGGTTAAGTGGTGCGTTTGGAATGTTGTTGTTGTTATTGGCGGCCATCTACAAAATTAACAAAGTTCGTTTAAGTATCGATTTTAATTTAACATTCAATACCCTTTAAATCAAATTGAATTATTAAATTCTAGAATCCAACGGTAAACCAAATTTCGGTTAGGTGACCTTTATCCCGCAATTTGATTTAGCTAGGTAGTCAATAAATGACAATTGCAATCCATTTGCAACTTCTAGAGTATGGGATCATGCAATCCTTTTGCATGGCATATTTATCCCATCAACGCCTATTTGTTCCTCATGCTTCGGTGACCCTAAGTTCATGATTCCCAAATCAAGTCGTCCTACTTGTATAGACTTGTAAATTTAACATACATGTGGTTAGGTGACCTTTATCCCACAAGCATGCGAAATTTACCTTAATCATATTAGTTTGCTCATAATGGTTAGGTGACCTTTATCCCATCATGAGTTCCCTAATACTTTTAAGTGTCACACAATAGGATGGCGTTTAACTTGTTTACCTTGTTAGTGAAAGGGATTTTGAGTTTTCGTTAATTCTAGTTTGAGAAAACTTTTATACCATACACCAACATGCATTTAGTGCATGGTACTTATGAAAACCATTTTCATGTCTTGTAATTAAACCAATTACATGATATAAACCATTTTATATATATGATCCTTATCATGATCTTAATAACCGTTTATTAATGTTCTTTTAGCCATTTCAATTTAACCATTTTAAATTGTCGTTTTGCATGTGATTAATAACGTCTAATTTAACCAATTAAATTTTAGTTTTGTTTGTTGTTAACTTGTGTGATTAACTTGTAGCATACAAACATACAATCCACAATCATACAAGAAATTAAAACAACCACGCATGCAAAACAAAGATGTTCACAATCTAGCCATTTTGGTAGGCATTTGTTTAGCCGAAAACAAATGCCACCGGTTAAGGGGTTATAACACAAGGTTAGAGATTTCAAAATCTCCCACTCAATCTTGCATCCAAATGCTTCTTCATGTGTTCTTCAAGTCTTCATCATCTTCATCATTTTACAAAATATATCCTAATACATTTTGTCTAGAAAATGAAAATACAACCTAATCTATTTTACATACCAAATATAAAATAAATTACATAACCAAATGAATATTATTACAAACCAATTGAATAAATATTATTACAAACTATAAGAATGAATTAAATCAACCAAACATACATGCAACCATACACAAGGTCAAGGCTAAGATTGTGAACAACATGCAACCAAAATTTGAACCAAATAAAGAGCCCAAAACCCATTTTGGGACTCCTATAATTCGGCCCAAAATACACACCCACCCAAAACCATAAATTTTTACATTTTACAATCATGCATGTACATAAAATGCAAAGTTATGGTGAGTTCAAAAACCATCTCGAAGCATATTTCAACAACTTCGGCTCTAGATACCATTGTTGGGATTTAACAAGTTTCATAATACTTAAAACCTTTTAAGAATCAAATATAAGCGGAAGCATGAAAATCATTACCAATTGAACTTGTTAATCTTTAACCAATTAAAGTTAAATCCCAATTAGGATCAAGTTGTGAAACATACTTACAAACTACAAGTAAGAAAAGTTTTTATACCTTCTCCTAGCTTGTTGGTAGATGATGATGAAGATGATGATGAATGGAGCTCCAAAACTATGAAACCTCAAGTAGTTATACCCCAAACTATGCACCAACACCCTTGCTATTGGTTAGGATTTAATTAACACTTGAAATGAACTTGCAAAACCCAAATTATGACTCCTTTGAAGCCCTTGAAACCCACGGTTTTTCAGCAGCAGCAAGAGGAGAAAATGCAGTTTTTTTGATGACTTGAAAGTGTATTTTGCATGTATGTCTTCTCTCCAACAAGCCCTAGGATTATATGCTTATGGAGAATTGGAAAACCCTTTGACCAAGAAGGAATCTAAGCATGTGTACTAGAGTCCCAAAGCCACTTCCATACATTTGAATAAAATAGTTTTATAAAACATAATTTTATAAAATTGAATTTTATAAAAGTTATTTTATAAACTTACATTTTATTCATTATGTTTACATCATTTATAAAACTTATTTTATAAAATGTAACATAATTAATTAATTATTTACCTATAAATAATTAAATCCATATCATATAAATTATTCCATAATTTATATATATATACACATCAAGTATTATTTCAGAAAACCATTTTTCTTAAAGTTCAAGTGTCGCGTATTTGATTAATGAACCAATCGTTAAAATCAAATACAAATAAGGTGTCGGTAAGCTTGTTATTGGGTATGACCCGACTTGGATCAAAACATATTAGCCACGTTAATTTAATATGTCTCTCGGGCATATGATATACCTTCAATATACACTCCAATGATCAGCTCTTAGTAGCCCATGTGAGTCACCTAACACATGTGAGAACCATCATTTGGCAACTAGCATGAAATATCTCATAAAATTACAAAAATATGAGTAATCATTCATGACTTATTTACATGAAAACAAAATTACATATCCTTTATATCTAATCCATACACCAACGACCAAAAACACCTACAAACACTTTCATTCTTCAATTTTCTTCATCTAATTGATCTCTCTCAAGTTCTATCTTCAAGTTCTAAGTGTTCTTCATATATTCTACAAGTTCTAGTTACATAAAATTAAGAATACTTTCAAGTTTGCTAGCTCACTTCCAATCTTGTAAGGTGATCATCCAACCTCAAGAAATCTTTGTTTCTTACAGTAGGTTATCATTCTAATACAAGGTAATAATCATATTCAAACTTTGGTTCAATTTCTACAACTATAACAATCTTATTTCAAGTGATGATCTTACTTGAACTTGTTTTCGTGTCATGATTCTGCTTCAAGAACTTCGAGCCATCCAAGGATCCGTTGAAGCTAGATCCATTTTTCTCTTTTCCAGTAGGTTTATCCAAGGAACTTAAGGTAGTAATGATGTTCATAACATCATTCGATTCAAACATATAAAGTTATCTTATTCGAAGGTTTAAACTTGTAATCACTAGAACATAGTTTAGTTAATTCTAAACTTGTTCGCAAACAAAAGTTAATCCTTCTAACTTGACTTTTAAAATCAACTAAACACATGTTCTATATCTATATGATATGCTAACTTAATGATTTAAAACCTGGAAACACGAAAAACACCTTAAAACCGGATTTACGCCGTCGTAGTAACACCGCGGGCTGTTTTGGGTTAGTTAATTAAAAACTATGATAAACTTTGATTTAAAAGTTTTTATTCTGAGAAAATGATTTTTATTATGAACATGAAACTATATCCAAAAATTATGGTTAAACTCAAAGTGGAAGTATGTTTTCTAAAATGGTCATCTAGACGTCGTTCTTTCGACTGAAATGACTACCTTTACAAAAACGACTTGTAACTTATTTTTCTGACTATAAACCTATACTTTTTCTGTTTAGATTCATAAAATAGAGTTCAATATGAAATCATAGCAATTTGATTCACTCAAAACGGATTTAAAATGAAGAAGTTATGGGTAAAACAAGATTGGATAATTTTTCTCATTTTAGCTACGTGAAAATTGGTAACAAATCTATTCCAACCATAACTTAATCAACTTGTATTGTATATTATGTAATCTTGAGATACCATAGACACGTATACAATGTTTCGACCTATCATGTCGACACATCTATATATATTTCGGAACAACCATAGACACTCTATATGTGAATGTTGGAGTTAGCTATACAGGGTTGAGGTTGATTCCAAAATATATATAGTTTGAGTTGTGATCAATACTGAGATACGTATACACTGGGTCGTGGATTGATTCAAGATAATATTTATCGATTTATTTATGTACATCTAACTGTGGACAACTAGTTGTAGATTACTAACGAGGACAGCTGACTTAATAAACTTAAAACATCAAAATATATTAAAAGTGTTGTAAATATATTTTGAACATACTTTGATATATATGTATATATTGTTATAGGTTCGTGAATCAACCAGTGGCCAAGTCTTACTTCCCGACGAAGTAAAAATCTGTGAAAGTGAGTTATAGTCCCACTTTTAAAATCTAATATTTTTGGGATGAGAATACATGCAGGTTTTATAAATGATTTACAAAATAGACACAAGTACGTGAAACTACATTCTATGGTTGAATTATCGAAATCGAATATGCCCCTTTTTATTAAGTCTGGTAATCTAAGAATTAGGGAACAGACACCCTAATTGACGCGAATCCTAAAGATAGATCTATTGGGCCTAATAAACCCCATCTAAAGTACCGGATGCTTTAGTACTTCGAAATTTATATCATATCCGAAGGGTGTCCCGGAATGATGGGGATATTCTTATATATGCATCTTGTTAATGTCGGTTACCAGGTGTTCACCATATGAATGATTTTTATCTCTATGTATGGGATGTGTATTGAAATATGAAATCTTGTGGTCTATTATTATGATTTGATATATATAGGTTAAACCTATAACTCATCAACATTTTTGTTGACGTTTTAAGCATGTTTATTCTCAGGTGATTATTAAGAGCTTCCGCTGTCGCATACTTAAATAAGGACGAGATTTGGAGTCCATGCTTGTATGATATTGTGTAAAAACTGCATTCAAGAAACTTATTTTGTTGTAACATATTTGTATTGTAAACCATTATGTAATGGTCGTGTGCAAACAGGATATTTTATATTATCATTATTTGATAATCTACGTAAAGCTTTTTAAAACCTTTATCTCTGAAATAAAGGTTATGGTTTGTTTTAAAAATGAATGCAGTCTTTGAAAAACGTCTCATATAGAGGTCAAAACCTCGCAACGAAATCAATTAATATGGAACGTTTTTAATCAATAAGAACGGGACATTTCAGTTGGTATCCGAGCGTTGGTCTTAGAGAACCAGAATTTTGCATTAGTGTGTCTTATCGAGTTTGTTAGGATGCATTAGTGAGTCTGGACTTCGATCGTGTTTACTTGAAAAATGATTGCTTAACAAATTTTGTTGGAAACTATATATTTTTAACATGTGAATATTATGTGATATATTAATCTCTTAACGCGTTTGATATTATGTGATAGATGTCTACCTCTAGAACAAGTCCCATTGACTCACCTAATAATAATGAAGAGTCAAATGTAAATTGGAATGATTCGTGGACTGATTCACAAGTTCCCGAAGAGGAACCAGAAGAAGAGTCGGAACCGGAAGAAGAATCGGAACCGGAAGAAGAATCGGAACCGGATGAAGAAATAGAACAGGTGGGGGAAATAATAAAATGGTTAAGTAAAAGAAAATCCTTAACCAACCGACCAAGGTTAATTATGGTCAATGGTGTTTCCGCCAAGGAAGCAAAATATTGGGAGGATTACCAATTCTCCGATGAATCGGATTCCGACGAGAATTCCGATGATGTTATAGAAATTACCCCAACTGAATATAAAAAGGCAAAAGAAAATAATAAGGGAAAGGGCATAAAAATAGAGAAATCTAATTCCAACCCCGATGAACTTTATATGTATCGTCAACCCCCGAAGTCCTTAAGTTGTAACAATGACCCGGGAACCTCTAAACCACCAGGTTTTTCTAAACCAATGTGGAAAACGACGGCTCGTATTAGGGGAACATCATATATCCCTAGAAACTTGGCAAAACGAACCAAAACCGAAAAAGAAGAAACAAGCGAGTCGGAATAAGATAGTTGTATTCGTGTGGTGTAATATATGTAATATAGTGTGCTTATGCTTTAAGATATATGTAAAAATTGCTTGTATTAATAAGTATTTTTTTTTTTATGAATCTAACTCTTGTCTATTTTACAGTATAAAAACACAAAATGGATAGACAATCCAATATTTTAAGAGACCTACCCGGAGACATGATTGATGAAATCTTGTCTAGAGTCGGTCAGAATTCTTCGGCACAACTATTTAAGGCGAGATCAGTTTGTAAGACATTCGAAGAACGTTCCAAGAATGCCTTGGTTTATAAAAGGCTTTCGTTCGAAAGATGGGGGATATCACATTGGGAAATCCATAAGTTACGATGTGTTTACTTTGACGCATATATTGCGGGGAACCCAAATGCTATTTTACGCAATGGGTTAAGAAATTATTTTGACTCAAAATATCCGAATATTGGACTTCATGATTTAGAAAAAGCGGCTAACATGCAAGATAAAGAAGCATGTTATGCTTACGGATTAGTAATGTTCGCTTCTCACCAAAGTGAGAACAAGAACATCGGGCTACAACTATTAAACAAAACGTTCCCACAAGTGACGGAGTCGGTAATTGGGGTAAGAAATGAGGTTTTTAGATTGTTACGGGACTGTTGGACATTACGTAACCCTCGTCCCTTTGACGACGTTACAACACGCTGTCTTATCAACGGCCATAACGGTTATGTTCCACAAGACCAAGGATGGGAAGTAATCCTAGTAAAACCAGAATGCATGACTTGTTTCTGGACGTATGAATTACGTGTCTTTATTGCCTTTGCTGAACGACTTGTGTACTAGCTAGAATTATCTTCACAACCATCTTGTATCAAATTTATTGTGTGCTATATTTCATGCTATATGTAAAATAAGTGGTATTGTAAGTTTGTAAAATATTGTGTAAAAGTTTGAACGCGAAATATTATTATAATCATTTTTTCATATAGAATTGTAGTAGTTGAATTGTATATTAGCTACTAAGTATGAACTTAACGGGTAGGTACTACCCGAATTTAAACTTATAAAACGCTAATATGAAGAAAAAGCTTTTATAAATGAGTTCATATTATGCTACGAAATACTATTAACTACTCTTAATATTCTGTATGATTAACTTGTTCCATTTGACTATTTTGAAGGAAATGGCACCGACTACTCGACACACCGTGAATATGAATGAAGAGGAATTCCGTACTTTTCTAGCTTCAAACATAGCCGCAGTACAGGCTGCGCTACATACCAACAATGACCTTGGATCTAGCAGTACAGGAAATCGTGTAGGATGCACCTACAAAGAATTCACTGCCTGCAAACCTTTGGAATTTGATGGAACCGAAGGACCGATCGGATTGAAACGGTGGACCAAGAAGGTAGAATCGGTGTTTGCCATAAGTAAGTGTACTGAAGAGGACAAAGTGAAGTACGCTACGCATACCTTCACAGGTTCTGCGTTAACATGGTGGAATACCTATCTAGAGCAAGTGGGACAAGACGATGCGTACGCACTACCGTGGTCAGCATTCAAGCATTTGATGAACGAGAAGTACCGTCCCAGAACCGAGGTCAATAAGCTCAAGACAGAACTTAGAGGGTTACGAACCCAAGGATTTGATATTACCACGTACGAAAGACGATTCACAGAATTGTGCCTATTGTGTCCGGGAGCATTCGAAGATGAGGAAGAGAAGATCGACGCGTTTGTGAAAGGATTACCAGAAAGAATCCAAGAAGATATAAGTTCACACGAGCCCGCCTCCATACAACAGGCATGTAGAATGGCTCACAAACTAGTGAACCAGATTGAAGAAAGAATTAAAGAACAGACTGCTGAAGAGGCCAATGTGAAGCAAGTCAAAAGAAAATGTGGGAGGAAAACGGTGATAAGAATCACCAATACAACAACAACAGCAATTACAACAATAATCGCAACAATTATCCCAACAATCGCAACATCAATCGCAACTACAACAAATGGCCCAACAACAACAACAACAACAACAGCAACTACAACAATCATCTCAACAACAATAATAACTACAACAACAACAACAATCAGAAGCTGCTATGCCAAAGGTGTGAAAAGTATCACTCGGGGTTCTGCACCAAATTTTGCAACAAGTGTAAAAGAAATGGTCATAGCGCGGCGAAGTGTGAGGTCTATGGACCAGGGGTTAATAGAACGAAAGGAACAAATGGTGTCGGAACGAGTAATGGCGGAGCAAGTAGTGTCGGAGCAAGTTATGCCAATGTAGTTTGTTAAAAATGTGGAAAACCGGGCCACATTATTAGAAATTGCCCGAACCAGGAGAACACGAATGGACAAGGCCGCGGAAGAGTTTTCAATATTAATGCGGCATAGGCACAGGAAGACCCGGAGCTTGTTACGGGTACGTTTCTTATTGACAATAAATCTGCTTACGTTTTATTTGATTCGGGTGCGGATAGAAGCTATATGAGTAGAGATTTTTGTGCTAAATTAAGTTGTCCATTGACGCCTTTGGATAGTAAATTTTTACTCGAATTAGCAAATGGTAAATTAATTTCAGCAGATAATATATGTCGGAATCGAGAAATTAAACTGGTTAGCGAAACATTTAAGATTGATTTGATACCAGTAGAGTTAGGGAGTTTTGATGTGATAATCGGTATGGACTGGTTGCAAGAAGTGAAAGCAGAGATCGTTTGTTAGAAAAATGCAATTCGCATTATACGAGAAAAAGGAAAACCCTTAATGGTGTACGGAGAAAAGGGCAACACGAAGCTACATCTTATTAGTAATTTGAAGGCACAAAAACTAATAAGAAAAGGTTGCTATGCTGTTCTAGCACACGTCGAGAAAGTACAAACTGAAGAAAAGAGCATCAATGATGTTCCCATTGCAAAAGAATTTCCCGATGTATTTTCGAAAGAATTACCGGGATTACCCCACATCGATCCGTTGAATTTCAAATAGATCTTGTACCAGGAGCAGCACCAATAGCTCGTGCTCCTTACAGACTCACACCCAGCGAGATGAAAGAACTGCAAAGCCAATTACAAGAACTTTTAGAGCGTGGTTTCATTCGACCAAGCACATCACCGTGGGGAGCTCCTGTTTTGTTTGTCAAGAAGAAAGATGGTACATTCAGGTTGTGTATCGACTACCGAGAGTTGAACAAACTTACCATCAAGAACCGCTACCCACTACCGAGAATCGACGACTTATTTGATCAACTACAAGGCCCTTCTGTTTATTCAAAGATTGACTTACGTTCCGGGTATCATCAAATGCGGGTGAAAGAAGATGATATTCCAAAGACTGCTTTCAGAACACGTTACGGTCATTACGAGTTTATGGTCATGCCGTTTGGTTTAACTAATGCACCAGCTGTGTTCATGGACCTTATGAACCGAGTGTGTGGA
The DNA here is from genome assembly GCF_046630445.1 of Rutidosis leptorrhynchoides. Lineage (NCBI taxonomy): Eukaryota > Viridiplantae > Streptophyta > Magnoliopsida > Asterales > Asteraceae > Rutidosis > Rutidosis leptorrhynchoides. The sequence continues at coordinate 522,169,788 of NC_092336.1, forward strand.
CCATACCTTGACAAGTTTGTCATTGTTTTCATTGATGACATACTTATTTACTCAAAGAATGACCAAGAACACGGTGAACATTTGAGAAAGGTGTTAGAAGTATTGAGGAAGGAAGAATTGTACGCTAAGTTTTCAAAGTGTGCATTTTGGTTGGAAGAAGTTTAATTCCTCGGTCACATAGTGAACAAAGAAGGTATTAAGGTGGATCCGGCAAAGATAGAAACTGTTGAAAAGTGGGAAACCCCAAAAACTCCGAAACACATACGCCAGTTTTTAGGACTAGCTGGTTACTACAGAAGGTTCATCCAAGACTTTTCCAGAATAGCAAAACCCTTGACTGCATTAACGCATAAAGGGAAGAAATTTGAATGGAATGATGAACAAGAGAAAGCGTTTCAGTTATTGAAGAAAAAGCTAACTACGGCACCTATATTGTCATTGCCTGAAGATAATGATGATTTTGTGATTTATTGTGACGCATCAAAGCAAGGTCTCGGTTGTGTATTAATGCAACGAGCGAAGATGATTGCTTATGCGTCTAGACAATTGAAGATTCACGAACAAAATTATACGACGCATGATTTGGAATTAGGCGCGGTTGTTTTTGCATTAAAGACTTGGAGGCACTACTTATATGGGGTCAAAAGTATTATATATACAGACCACAAAAGTCTTCAACACATATTTAATCAGAAACAACTGAATATGAGGCAGCGTAGGTGGATTGAATTATTGAATGATTACGACTTTGAGATTCGTTACCACCCGGGAAAGGCAAATGTGGTAGCCGATGCCTTGAGCAGGAAGGATAGAGAACCCATTCGAGTAAAATCTATGAATATAATGATTCATAATAACCTTACTACTCAAATAAAGGAGGCGCAACAAGGAGTTTTAAAAGAGGGAAATTTAAAGGATGAAATACCCAAAGGATCGGAGAAGCATCTTAATATTCGGGAAGACAGAACCCGGTATAGGGCTGAAAGGATTTGGGTACCAAAATTTGGAGATATGAGAGAAATGGTACTTAGAGAAGCTCATAAAACCAGATACTCAATACATCCTGGAACGGGGAAGATGTATAAGGATCTCAAGAAATATTTTTGGTGGCCGGGTATGAAAGCCGATGTTGCTAAATACGTAGGAGAATGTTTGACGTGTTCTAAGGTCAAAGCTGAGCATTAGAAACCATCAGGTCTACTTCAACAACCCGAAATCCCGGAATGGAAATGGGAAAACATTACCATGGATTTCATCACTAAATTGCCAAGGACTGCAAGTGGTTTTGATACTATTTGGGTAATAGTTGATCGTCTCACCAAATCAGCACACTTCCTGCCAATAAGAGAAGATGACAAGATGGAAAAGTTAGCACGACTGTATTTGAAGGAAGTCGTCTCCAGACATGGAATACCAATCTCTATTATCTCTGATAGGGATGGCAGATTTATTTCAAGATTCTGGCAGACATTACAGCAAGCATTAGGAACTCGTCTAGACATGAGTACTGCCTATCATCCACAAACTGATGGCCAGAGCGAAAGGACGATACAAACGCTTGAAGACATGCTACGAGCATATGTTATTGATTTCGGAAACAGTTGGGATTGACATCTACCGTTAGCAGAATTTTCCTACAACAACAGCTACCATTCAAGCATTGAGATGGCGCCGTTTGAAGCACTTTATGGTAGAAAGTGCAGGTCTCCGATTTGTTGAAGTGAAGTGGGGGATAGACAGATTACGGGTCCGGAGATTATACAAGAAACTACCGAGAAGATCATCCAAATTCAACAACGGTTGAAAACCGCCCAAAGTCGACAAAAGAGCTACGCTGACATTAAAAGAAAAGATATAGAATTTGAAATTGGAGAGATGGTCATGCTTAAAGTTGCACCTTGGAAAGGCGTTGTTCGATTTGGTAAACGAGGGAAATTAAATCCAAGGTATATTGGACCATTCAAGATTATTGATCGTGTCGGACCAGTAGCTTACCGACTTGAGTTACCTCAACAACTCGCGGCTGTACATAACACTTTCCACGTCTCGAATTTGAAGAAATGTTTTGCTAAAGAAGATGTCACTATTCCGTTAGATGAAATCCAAATCAACGAAAAACTTCAATTCATCGAAGAACCCGTCGAAATAATGGATCGTGAGGTTAAAAGACTTAAGTAAAACAAGATACCAATTGTTAAGGTTCGATAGAATGCTCGTAGAGGACCCGAGTTCACCTGGAAGCATGAAGATCAGATGAAGAAGAAATACCCGCATCTATTTCCAGAAGATTCGTCAACACCTTCAACAGCTTAAAATTTCGGGACGAAATTTATTTAACGGGTAGGTACTGTAGTGACCCGAACTTTTCCATGTTTATATGTATTAATTTAGATTGATATTTACATGATTAAATGTTTCCAACATGTTAAGCAATCAAACTTATTAAGACTTGATTAATTGAAATATGTTTCATATAGACAATTGACCACCCAAGTTGACCGGTAATTCACGAACGTTAAAACTTGTAAAAACTATATGAGGACATATATATGGATATATATATAGTTAACATGATACTATGATAAGTAAACATATCATAAAGTATATTAACAATGAACTACATATGTAAAAACAAGACTACTAACTTAATGATTTTTAAACGAGACATATATGTAACGATTATCGTTGTAAAGATATTTAATGTATATATATCATATTAAGAGATATTCATACATGATAATATAATGATAATATAATAATTTAAAATCTCATTTGATATTATAAACATTGGGTTAACAATATTTAACAAGATCGTTAACCTAAAGGTTTCAAAACAACACTTACATGTAACGACTAACGATGACTTAACGACTCAGTTAAAATGTATATACATGTAGTGTTTTAATATGTATTTATACACTTTTGAAAGACTTCAATACACTTATCAAAATACTTCTACTTAACAAAAATGCTTACAATTACATCCTCGTTCAGTTTCATCAACAATTCTACTCGTATGCACCCGTATTCGTACTCGTACAATACACAGCTTTTTGATGTATGTACTATTGGTATATACACTCCAATGATCAGCTCTTAGCAGCCCATGTGAGTCACCTAACATATGTGGGAACCATCATTTGGAAACTAGCATGAAATATCTCATAAAATTACAAAAATATGAGTAATCATATCTCATAAAATTACAAAAATATGAGTAATCATTCATGACTTATTTACATGAAAACAAAATTACATATCCTTTATATCTAATCCATACACCAACGACCAAAAACACCTACAAACACTTTCATTCTTTAATTTTCTTCATCTAATTGATCTCTCTCAAGTTCTATCTTCAAGTTCTAAGTGTTCTTCATATATTCTACAAGTTCTAGTTACATAAAATTAAGAATACTTTCAAGTTTGCTAGCTCACTTCCAATCTTGTAAGGTGATCATCCAACCTCAAGAAATCTTTGTTTCTTACAGTAGGTTATCATTCTAATACAAGGTAATAATCATATTCAAACTTTGGTTCAAATTCTATAACTATAACAATCTTATTTCAAGTGATGATCTTACTTGAACTTGTTTTCGTGTCATGATTCTGCTTCAAGAACTTCGAGCCATCCAAGGATCCGTTGAAGCTAGATCCATTTTTCTCTTTTCCAGTAGGTTTATCCAAGGAACTTAAGGTAGTAATGATGTTCATAACATCATTCTATTCATACATATAAAGTTATCTTATTCGAAGGTTTAAACTTGTAATCACTAGAACATAGTTTAGTTAATTCTAAACTTGTTCGCAAACAAAAGTTAATCCTTCTAACTTGACTTTTAAAATCAACTAAACACATGTTCTATATTTATATGATATACTAACTTAATGATTTAAAACCTGGAAACACGAAAAACACCTTAAAACCGGATTTACGCCGTCGTAGTAACACCGCGGGCTGTTTTGGGTTAGTTAATTAAAAACTATGATAAACTTTGATTTAAAAGTTGTTATTCTGAGAAAATGATTTTTATTATGAACATGAAACTATATCCAAAAATTATGGTTAAACTCAAAGTGGAAGTATGTTTTCTAAAATGGTCATCTAGACGTCGTTCTTTCGACTGAAATGACTACCTTTACAAAAACGACTTGTAACTTATTTTTCTGACTATAAACCTATACTTTTTATGTTTAGATTCATAAAATAGAGTTCAATATGAAACCATAGCAATTTGATTCACTCAAAACGGATTTAAAATGAAGAAGTTATGGGTAAAACAAGATTGGATAATTTTTCTCATTTTAGCTACGTGAAAATTGGTAACAAATCTATTCCAACCATAACTTAATCAACTTGTATTATATATTATGTAATCTTGAGATACCATAGACACGTATACAATGTTTCGACCTATCATGTCGACACATCTATATATATTTCGGAACAACCATAGACACTCTATATGTGAATGTTGGAGTTAGCTATACAGGGTTGAGGTTGATTCCAAAATATATATAGTTTGAGTTGTGATCAATACTGAGATACGTATACACTGGGTCGTGGATTGATTCAAGATAATATTTATCGATTTATTTCTGTACATCTAACTGTGGACAACTAGTTGTAGGTTACTAACGAGGACAGCTGACTTAATAAACTTAAAACATCAAAATATATTAAAAGTGTTGTAAATATATTTTGAACATACTTTGATATATATGTATATATTGTTATAGGTTCGTGAGTCAACCAGTGGCCAAGTCTTACTTCCCGACGAAGTAAAAATCTGTGAAAGTGAGTTATAGTCCCACTTTTAAAATCTAATATTTTTGGGATGAGAATACATGCAGGTTTTATAAATGATTTACAAAATAGACACAAGTACGTGAAACTACATTCTATGGTTGAATTATCGAAATCGAATATGCCCCTTTTTATTAAGTCTGGTAATCTAAGAATTAGGGAACAGACACCCTAATTGACGCGAATCCTAAAGATAGATCTATTGGGCCTAACAAACCCCATCCAAAGTACCGGATGCTTTAGTACTTCGAAATTTATATCATATCCGAAGGGTGTCCCGGAATGATGGGGATATTCTTATATATGCATCTTGTTAATGTCGGTTACCAGGTGTTCATCATATGAATGATTTTTATCTCTATGTATGGGATGTGTATTGAAATATGAAATCTTGTGGTCTATTATTATGATTTGATATATATAGGTTAAACCTATAACTCACCAACATTTTTGTTGACGTTTTAAGCATGTTTATTCTCAGGTGATTATTAAGAGCTTCCGCTGTCGCATACTTAAATAAGGACGAGATTTGGAGTCCATGCTTGTATGATATTGTGTAAAAACTGCATTCAAGAAACTTATTTTATTTTAACATATTTGTATTTTAAACCATTATGTAATGGTCGTGTGTAAACAGGATATTTTATATTATCATTATTTGATAATCTACGTAAAGCTTTTTAAAACCTTTATCTCTGAAATAAAGGTTATGGTTTGTTTTAAAAATGAATGCAGTCTTTGAAAAACGTCTCATATAGAGGTCAAAACCTCGCAACGAAATCAATTAATATGGAACGTTTTTAATCAATAAGAACGGGACATTTCACCAGTAAGCTTCGAGTACATTGAAGATGAAAGTGTAAAATCAAACATATTATTGAATAATACACTTGGTTTATTATAAAACGAAATTCATTGAATTGAAACAGGGATTGTAGTTAACGATGATTAAGTTGCTGACGAAGGACGTACATCATTGCATATTTGTAGTATGAATTTAAACGAGTAGTATCTACCCTTTTTCAATTCATACTTAATAGCTTAGTACGAAAAGATTTATTTTGGTTTCCGAATTCATATATATAAAATATTTATATAAATTCTTCAGAAGAATGAGTTAATACTTCATAACTCGTTGATGCAATATACGCGTTATTGATGATATCCACGGTGATTCTTGAACTGGTGGAGCTTGTGATGTTAAAGTTGCTGACGATTCTAACGATGTTGACAGCACGGACTGTGTTGGTGAGGCTAAGGGTACTGCTGATGCTGTTGGTAAAACAAGTCTAGCTTGTACCTTACGCATCATTCTTGTCGGGGTTTCTACTCTTCCTTTTATCATTTCTGTCCACTCATCTGATTTATGGTTAAGGCAGAAATAGGTAATCTCTATGTCTTTAGAGATTACATAATCACCATAGAATGTTTCTCCGATGAAGTTATGAATCAATACTTCATCGTTTGTTGTTGTTGGTACTTCTTGGTATCTATGGTGCGTGTGACGTTGATATCCGAGGTACGGATGGTGATATTGAGGCGTGTGATGCGGATGTGATTGTTGGTGGGGGTAATGATCCTGTTGATGTTGATGATGGTGATAACATTGATGCTGGTGATGCTGCTGGTGCTTAGGGTATTGAGGCTTGCGATGTTGATGTTATTGACGGTACTGGTTATGCTGCTGATGCTGCTGATGGTGTTTGTAACCTTCGTACCGTATTCTCCAAAGCCACTACCCGAGTGCGAAGCTCGTTGACTTCTTCTATTACACCGGGGTGATTGTCGATTCGGACGAGTGGATAAATAAAATCTAGAATTTGATGTAGTATATAATCGTGACGAGATACTCTGGAAATGAGAGAGAAAATGGTTTCTCGAACAGGTTCGCCGGTAAGTGCTTCAGGTTCATCGTCAAGAGGGAAATTTGGTGGATGGAAGGGATCACCTTATTCTTGTCTCCAATGATTGAGGAGGCTACGAACCCATCCCCAATCCATCTAAAATAGATGATGACTGATTGGTTGATCCATTCCGGTCACACTGCTTTCGGAGCTTGAGTGGTATTCCATATCGGAATCCGAGGGACTTCAACTAGTGACGAGTTCCATTTCGTATGATTGAATAAAGGATTTTTCAATATGAAATGATTTTCCAGCTATCGGGTGGTATTCTAATTATATAGAATATCCACATATATAGAACAAAAGATCTCATAGATTACGGAGGGATTTACGGAATATGTCAGACAATGTTTACAGTAACAGATACGCGTACATATGAATTAGAAAATACGCTAAGATATGAATTTTGTCTATACACCATTCATGCAATGAATGCAGTAAGACGCGTTTAGACTTAAGATGATAAGCAGGTAATTTCCTGCGGATGATAAGTAGATGATTTTCGACACAAAATCATAAGCAAAATTTTGACATGCAGACACGGTCGAATACAATAACATATGATTACATCGCGAGGCATTTTGAAACGACCCGACCCAATCCATAGGGATGAATACAATAACATATGATTACATCGCGAGGCATTTTGAAATGTCCCGTTCTTATTGATTAAAAACGTTCCATATTAATTGATTTCGTTGCGAGGTTTTGACCTCTATATGAGACATTTTTCAAAGACTGCATTCATTTTTAAAACAAACCATAACCTTTATTTCATCAATAAAGGTTTAAAAAGCTTTACGTAGATTATCAAATAATGATAATCTAAAATATCCTGTTTACACACGACCATTACATAATGGTTTACAATACAAATATGTTACAACAAAATAAGTTTCTTGAATGCAGTTTTTACACAATATCATACAAGCATGGACTCCAAATATCGTCCTTATTTAAGTATGCGACAGCGGAAGCTCTTAACAATCACCTGAGAATTAACATGCTTAAAACTTCAACAAAAATGTTGGTGAGTTATAGGTTTAACCTATATATATCAAATCATAATAATAGACCACAAGATTTCATATTTCAATACACATCCCATACATAGAGATAAAAATCATTCATATGGTGAACACCTGGTAACCGACATTAACAAGATGCATATATAAGAATATCCCCATCATTCCGGGACACCCTTCGGATATGATATAAATTTCGAAGTACTAAAGCATCCGGTACTTTGGATGGGGTTTGTTAGGCCCAATAGATCTATCTTTAGGATTCGCGTCAATTAGGGTGTCTGTTCCCTAATTCTTAGATTACCAGACTTAATAAAAAGGGGCATATTCGATTTCGATAATTCAACCATAGAATGTAGTTTCACGTACTTGTGTCTATTTTGTAAATCATTTATAAAACCTGCATGTATTCTCATCCCAAAAATATTAGATTTTAAAAGTGGGACTATAACTCACTTTCACATATTTTTACTTCGTCGGGAAGTAAGACTTGGCCACTGGTTGATTCACGGACCTATAACAATATATACATATATATCAAAGTATGTTCAAAATATATTTACAACACTTTTAATATATTTTGATGTTTTAAGTTTATTAAGTCAGCTGTCCTCGTTAGTAACCTACAACTAGTTGTCCACATTTAGATGTACAGAAATAAATCGATAAATATTATCTTGAATGAATCCACGACCCAGTGTATACGTATCTCAGTATTGATCACAACTCAAACTATATATATTTTGGAATCAACCTCAACCCTGTATAGCTAACTCCAACATTCACATATATAGTGTCTATGGTTGTTCCGAAATATATATAGATGTGTCGACATGATAGGTCGAAACATTGTATATGTGTCTATGGTATCTCAAGATTACATAATATACAATACAAGTTGATTAAGTTATGGTTGGAATAGATTTGTTACCAATTTTCACGTAGCTAAAATGAGAAAAATTATCCAATCTTGTTTTACCCATAACTTCTTCATTTTAAATCCGTTTTGAGTGAATCAAATTGCTATGGTTTCATATTAAACTCTATTTTATGAATCTAAACAGAAAAAGTATAGGTTTATAGTCGGAAAAATAAGTTACAAGTCGTTTTTGTAAAGGTAGTCATTTCAGTCGAAAGAACGACGTCTAGATGACCATTTTAGAAAACATACTTCCACTTTGAGTTTAACCATAATTTTTGGATATAGTTTCATGTTCATAATAAAAATCATTTTCACAGAATAACAAATTTTAAATCAAAGTTTATCATAGTTTTTAATTAACTAACCCAAAACAGCCCGCGGTGTTACTACGACGGCGTAAATCCGGTTTTACGGTGTTTTTCGTGTTTCCAGGTTTTAAATCATTAAGTTAGCATATCATATAGATATAGAACATGTGTTTAGTTGATTTTAAAAGTCAAATTAGAAGGATTAACTTTTGTTTGCGAACAAGTTTAGAATTAACTAAACTATGTTCTAGTGATTACAAGTTTAAACCTTCGAATAAGATAGCTTTATATGTATGAATCGAATGATGTTAAGAACATCATTACTACCTTAAGTTCCTTGGATAAACCTACTAGAAAAGAAAAAAAATGGATCTAGCTTCAACGGATCCTTGGATGGCTCGAAGTTCTTGAAGCAGAATCATGACACGAAAACAAGTTCAAGTAAGATCATCACTTGAAATAAGATTGTTATAGTTATAGAAATTGAACCAAAGTTTGAATATGATTATTACCTTGTATTAGAATGATAACCTACTGTAAGAAACAAAGATTCCTTGAGGTTGGATGATCACCTTACAAGATTGGAAGTGAGCTAGCAAACTTGAAAGTATTCTTGATTTTATGTAACTAGAACTTGTAGAATTTATGAAGAACACTTAGAACTTGAAGATAGAACTTGAGAGAGATCAATTAGATGAAGAAAATTGAAGAATGAAAGTTTTGTAGGTGTTTTTGGTCGTTGGTGTATGGATTAGATATAAAGGATATGTAATTTTGTTTTCATGTAAATAAGTCATGAATGATTACTCATATTTTTGTAATTTTATGAGATATTTCATGCTAGTTTCCAAATGATGGTTCCCACATGTGTTAGGTGACTCACATAGGCTGCTAAGAGCTGATCATTGGAGTGTATATACCAATAGTACATACATCTAAAAACTGTGTATTGTACGAGTACGAATACGGGTGCATACGAGTAGAATTGTTGATGAAACTGAACGAGGATGTAATTGTAAGAATTTTTGTTAAGTAGAAGTATTTTGATAAGTGTATTGAAGTCTTTCAAAAGTTTATAAATACATATTAAAACACTACATGTATATACATTTTAACTGAGTCGTTAAGTCATCGTTAGTCGTTACATGTAAGTGTTGTTTTGAAACCTTTAGGTTAACGATCTTGTTAAATGTTGTTAACCCAATGTTTATAATATCAAATGAGATTTTAAATTATTATATTATCATGATATTATCATGTATGAATATCTCTTAATATGATATATATACATTAAATGTCTTTACAACGATAATCGTTACATATATGTCTCGTTTAAAAATCATTAAGTTAGTAGTCTTGTTTTTAGATATGTAGTTCATTGTTAATATACTTAATGATATGTTTACTTATCATAGTATCATGTTAACTATATATATATATATATATATATATATATATATATATATATATATATATATATATATATATATCCATACATATGTCATCATATAGTTTTTAGAAGTTTTAACGTTCGTGAATCACCGGTCAACTTGGGTGGTCAATTGTCTATATGAAACATATTTCAATTAATCAAGTCTTAACAAGTTTGATTGCTTAACATGTTGGAAACATTTAATCATGTAAATATCAATCTCAATTATTATATATAAACATGGAAAAGTTCGGGTCACTACAGTACCTACCCGTTAAATAAATTTCGTCACGAACTTTTAAGCTGTTGAAGGTGTTGACAAATTTTCTGGAAATAGATGCGTGTATTTATTCTTCATCTGATCTTCACGCTCCCAGGTGAACTCAGGTCCTCTACGAGCATTCCATCGAACCTTAACAATTGGTATCTTGTTTGCTTAAGTCTTTTAACCTCACGATCCATTATTTCGACGGGTTCTTCGATGAATTGAAGTTTTTCGTTGATTTGGATTTCATCTAACGGAATAGTGAGATCTTCTTTAGCAAAACATTTCTTCAAATTTGAGATGTGGAAAGTGTTATGTACAGCCGCGAGTTGTTGAGGTAACTCAAGTCGGTAAGCTACTGGTCTGACACGATCAATAATCTTGAATGGTCCAATATACCTTGGATTTAATTTCCCTCGTTTACCAAATCGAACAACGCCTTTCCAAGGTGCAAATTTAAGCATGACCATATCTCCAATTTCAAATTCTATATCTTTTCTTTTAATGTCAGTGTAGCACTTTTGTCGACTTTGGGCGGTTTTCAACCGTTGTTGAATTTGGATAATCTTCTCGGTAGTTTCTTGTATAATATCCGGACCCGTAATCTGTCTATCCCCCACTTCACTCTAACAAATCGGAGACCTGCACTTTCTACCATAAAGTGCTTCAAACGGCGCCATCTCAATGCTTGAATGGTAGCTGTTGTTGTAGGAAAATTCTGCTAACGGTAGATGTTGATCCCAACTGTTTCCGAAATCAATAACACATGATCGTAGCATGTCTTCAAGCGTTTGTATCATCCTTTCGCTCTGCCCATTAGTTTGTGGATGATAGGTAGTACTCATGTCTAGACGAGTTCCTAATGCTTGCTGTAATGTCTGCCAGAATCTTGAAATAAATCTGCCATCCCTATCATAGATAATAGAGATTGGTATTCCATGTCTGGAGACGACTTCCTTCAAATACAGTCGTGCTAACTTCTCCATCTTGTCATCTTCTCTTATTGGCAGGAAGTGTGCTGATTTGGTGAGACGATCAACTATTACCCAAATAGTATCAAAACTACTTGCAGTCCTTGGCAATTTAGTGATGAAATCCATGGTAATGTTTTCCCATTTCCATTCCGGGATTTTGGGTTGTTGAAGTAGACCTGATGGTTTCTGATGCTCAGCTTTGACCTTACAACACGTCAAACATTCTCCTACGTATTTAGCAACATCGGCTTTCATACCCGGCCACCAAAAATTTTTCTTGAGATCCTTGTACATCTTCTCCGTTCCAGGATGTATTGATTATCTGGTTTTATGAGCTTCTCTAAGTACCATTTCTCTCATATCTCCAAATTTTGGTACCCAAATCCTTTCAGCCCTATACCGGGTTCCGTCTTCCCGAATATTAAGATGCTTCTCCGATCCTTTGGGTATTTCATCCTTTAAATTTCCCTCTTTAAAAACTCCTTGTTGCGCCTCCTTTATTTGAGTAGTAAGGTTATTATGAATCATTATATTCATAGATTTTACTCGGATGGGTTCTCTGTCCTTCCTGCTCAAGGCATCGGCTACCACATTTGCCTTCCCCGGGTGGTAACGAATCTCAAAGTCGTAATCATTCAATAATTCAATCCACCTACGCTGCCTCATATTCAGTTGTTTCTGATTAAATATGTGTTGAAGACTTTTATGGTCGGTATATATAATACTTTTGACCCCATATAAGTAGTGCCTCCAAGTCTTTAATGCAAAAACAACCGCGCCTAATTCCAAATCATGCGTCGTATAATTTTGTTCGTGAATCTTCAATTCTCTAGACGCATAAGCAATCACCTTTTGTTCGTTGCATTAATACACAACCGAGACCTTGCTTTGATGCGTCACAATAAATCACAAAATCATCATTCCCTTCAGGCAATGACAATATAGGTGTCGTAGTTAGCTTTTTCTTCAATAACTGAAACGCTTTCTCTTGTTCATCATTCCATTCAAATTTCTTCCCTTTATGCGTTAATGCAGTCAAGGGTTTTGCTATTCTGGAAAAGTCTTGGATGAACCTTCTGTAGTAACCAGCTAGTCCTAAAAACTGGCGTATGTGTTTCGGAGTTTTCAGGGTTTCCCACTTTTCAACAGTTTCTATCTTTGCCGGATCCACCTTAATACCTTCTTTGTTCACTATGTGAATGAGGAATTGAACTTCTTCCAACCAAAATGCACACTTTGGAAACTTAGCGTACAATTCTTCCTTCCTCAATACTTCTAACACCTTTCTCAAATGTTCACCGTGTTCTTGGTCATTCTTTGAGTAAATAAGTATGTCATCAATGAAAACAATGACAAACTTGTCAAGGTATGGTCCACACACTCGGTTCATAAGGTCCATGAACAAAGCTGGTGCATTAGTTAAACCAAACGGCATGACCATAAACTCGTAATGACCGTAACGTGTTCTGAAAGCAGTCTTTGGAATATCATCTTCTTTCACCCGCATTTGATGATACCCGGAACGTAAGTCAATCTTTGAATAAACAGACGAGCCTTGTAGTTGATTAAATAAGTCATCGATTCTCGGTAGTGGGTAGCGGTTCTTGATGGTAAGTTTGTTCAACTCTCGGTAGTCGATACACAACCTGAATGTACCATCTTTCTTCTTGACAAACAAAACAGGAGCTCCCCACGGTGATGTGCTTGGTCGAATGAAACCACGCTCTAAAAGTTCTTGTAATTGGCTTTGCAGTTCTTTCATCTTGCTGGGTGCGAGTCTGTAAGGAGCACGAGCTATTGGTGCAGCTCCTGGTACAAGATCTATTTGAAATTCAACGGATCGATGTGGGGGTAATCCCGGTAATTCTTTCGAAAATACATCGGGAAATTCTTTTGCAATGGGAACATCATTGATTCTCTTTTCTTCAGTTTGTACTTTCTCGACGTGTGCTAGAACAGCATAGCAACCTTTTCTTATTAGTTTTTGTGCCTTCAAATTACTAATAAGATGTAGCTTCGTGTTGCCCTTTTCTCCGTACACCATTAAGGGTTTTCCTTTTTCTCGTATAATGCGAATTGCATGTAAGTGTTGTTTTGAAACCTTTAGGTTAACGATCTTGTTAAATGTTGTTAACCCAATGTTTATAATATCAAATGAGATTTTAAATTATTATATTATCATGATATTATCATGTATGAATATCTCCTAATATGATATATATACATTAAATGTCTTTACAACGATAATCGTTACATATATGTCTCGTTTAAAAATCATTAAGTTAGTAGTCTTGTTTTTACATATGTAGTTCATTGTTAATATACTTAATGATATGTTTACTTATCATAGTATCATGTTAACTATATATATATCCATATATATGTCATCATATAGTTTTTACAAGTTTTAACGTTCGTGAATCACCGGTCAACTTGGGTGGTCAATTGTCTATATGAAACATATTTCAATTAATCAAGTCTTAACAAGTTTGATTTCTTAACATGTTGGAAACATTTAATCATGTAAATATCAATCTCAATTAATATATATAAACATGGAAAAGTTCGGGTCACTACAGTACCTACCCGTTAAATAAATTTCGTCCCGAAATTTTAAGCCGTTGAAGGTGTTGACGAATCTTCTGGAAATAGATGCGGGTATTTCTTCTTCATCTGATCTTCACGCTCCCAGGTAAACTCGGGTCCTCTACGAGCATTCCATCGAACCTTAACAATTGGTATCTTGTTTTGCTTAAGTCTTTTAACCTCACGATCCATTATTTTAACTGGTTCTTCGATGAATTGAAGTTTTTCGTTGATTTAGATTTCATCTAACGGAATAGTGAGATCTTCTTTAGCAAAACATTTCTTCAAATTCGAGACGTGGAAAGTGTTATGTACAGTCGCGAGTTGTTGAGGTAACTCAAGTCGGTAAGCTACTGGTCCGACACGATCAATAATCTTGAATGGTCCAATATACCTTGGATTTAATTTCCCTCGTTTACCAAATCGAACCACGCCTTTCCAAGGTGCAACTTTAAGCATGACCATCTCTCCAATTTCAAATTCTATATCTTTTCTTTTAATGTCAGCGTAGCTCTTTTGTCGACTTTGGGCGGTTTTCAACCGTTGTTGAATTCGGATGATCTTCTCGGTAGTTTCTTGTATAATCTCCGGACCCGTAATCTGTCTATCCCCCACTTCACTCCAAAAAATTGGAGACCTGCACTTTCTACCATAAAGTGCTTCAAACGGCGCAATCTCAATGCTTGAATGGTAGCTGTTGTTGTAGGAAAATTCTGCTAACGGTAGATGTCGATCCCAACTGTTTCCGAAATCAATAACACATGCTCGTAGCATGTCTTCAAGCGTTTGTATTGTCCTTTCGCTCTGTCCATCAGTTTGTGGATGATAGATAGTACTCATGTCTAGACGAGTTCCTAATGCTTGCTGTAATGTCTGCCAGAATCTTGAAATAAATCTGCCATCCCTATCAGAGATAATAGAGATTGGTATTCCATGTCTGGAGACGACTTCCTTCAAATACAGTCGTGCTAACTTTTCCATCTGGTCATCTTCTCTTATTGGTAGGAAGTGTGCTGATTTGGTGAGGCGATCAACTATTACCCAAATAGTATCAAAACCACTTGCAGTCCTTGGCAATTTAGTGATGAAATCCATGGTAATGTTTTCCCATTTCCATTCCGGGATTTCGGGTTGTTGAAGTAGACCTGGTGGTTTCTGATGCTCAGCTTTGACCTTAGAACACGTCAAACATTCTCCTACGTATTTAGCAACATCAGCTTTCATACCCGGCCACCAAAAATGTTTCTTGAGATCCTTGTACATCTTCCCCGTTCCAGGATGTATTGAGTATCTGGTTTTATGAGCTTCTCTAAGTACCATTTCTCTAATATCTCCAAATTTTGGTACCCAAATCCTTTCAGCCCTATACCGGGTTCCGTCTTCCCGAATATTAAGATGCTTCTCCGATCCTTTGGGTATTTCATCATTTAAATTTCCCTCTTTTAAAACTCCTTGTTGCACCTCCTTTATTTGAGTAGTAAGGTTATTATGAATCATTATATTCATAGATTTTACTCGAATGGGTTCTCTGTCCTTCCTGCTCAAGGCATCGGCTACCACATTTGCCTTCCCCGGGTGGTAACGAATCTCAAAGTCGTAATCATTCAATAATTCAATCCACCTACGCTGCCTCATATTCAGTTGTTTCTGATTAAATATGTGTTGAAGACTTTTGTGGTCGGTATATATAATACTTTTGACCCCATATAAGTAGTGCCTCCAAGTCTTTAATGCAAAAACAACCGCGCCTAATTCCAAATCATGCGTCGTATAATTTTGCTCGTGAATCTTCAATTGTCTAGACGCATAAGCAATCACCTTCGTTCATTGCATTAATACACAACCGAGACCTTGCTTTGATGCGTCACAATAAATCACAAAATCATCATTCCCTTCAGGCAATGACAATATAGGTGCCGTAGTTAGCTTTTTCTTCAATAACTGAAACGCTTTCTCTTGTTCATCATTCCATTCAAATTTCTTCCCTTTATGCGTTAATGCAGTCAAGGGTTTTGCTATTCTGGAAAAGTCTTGGATGAACCTTCTGTAGTAACCAGCTAGTCCTAAAAACTGGCATATGTGTTTCGGAGTTTTCGGGGTTTCCCACTTTTCAACAGTTTCTGTCTTTGCTGGATCCACCTTAATACCTTCTTTGTTCACTATGTGACCGAGGAATTGAACTTCTTCCAACCAAAATGCACACTTTGAAAACTTAGCATACAATTCTTCCTTCCTCAATACTTCTAACACCTTTCTCAAATGTTCACCGTGTTCATGGTCATTCTTTGAGTAAATAAGTATGTCATCAATGAAAACAATGACAAACTTGTCAAGGTATGGTCCACACACTCGGTTCATAAGGTCCATTGTGATGACCCGGGAATTTCCGAACAAATTTGAACTTTAATCTTTATATGTATCTGACACGATAAGCAAAATCTGTAATGTTGAGTCTCGAAAGCTTTGAAACCATATTCAGGTAATCAAATACCCTTTGACCATGCTTAACGATTCACGAACAAATATGTGTAAATAAATATATATACATATACATGTGTGGTTATTAAATTGAGTTATATTAATAAAACATTGAACGGATTAGTAATGTGAACTTGGAAATGCTATCAAAGTATTGAATGAATAACATGTTACATAAACGTATTTGTTCGACGTAAGTTTATCAACGAGATTAAAAGATAATATCAGATGAGTGAATTATCAGATACATTGAATTATGATTATGAGTCTCTGTATGAGGTCCACTTTGAATTAGGAAACCCTTACTTTTAACCGTATTCGGAATATATGGAAAAGTGGTTACATGTAAGAACAAAAGTGTTATTATTGAGGATTAGACAGAAGTTGGTGGAGGATTGAGTATCATAACACTTGATTGATCTATTTTTTTTCAAACGAACGAAAACGATTTGCGATATAAGAGAATCGGACTATTTGATTCATTAAATATTAAGAAAGTTTAAAGAAATTAAACTGGACGTTGGCGCATATATGAAATTATATCAAATTAAGTTTGAAGTATAAACGTAATGTGTTAAAAGGATTTTCTAAT
Source organism: Rutidosis leptorrhynchoides (assembly GCF_046630445.1). Classification (NCBI taxonomy): domain Eukaryota; kingdom Viridiplantae; phylum Streptophyta; class Magnoliopsida; order Asterales; family Asteraceae; genus Rutidosis; species Rutidosis leptorrhynchoides. The sequence continues at coordinate 522,187,081 of NC_092336.1, forward strand.
GAATTTAAAATAAACTTAGAACTATTGTCAGTTGTGAAAAACTAAATATTATATTATCACATTAATATTTCCATTATACACGATACGTACGAGTTAATATTTTTAAATGAAAATATATATATTTTCGAAGTGATAAATTTATAATATCAAGTTATTCATAAAACGTTTTGATTTAAACTAATATTAATAAATAAGCTTTGATAAATAACGAGATTATGAATTATAAAAGGAAATGACCAAAACACTCAAAAGATTTAGTTACACTCTGAGTGGGTTAGTTTCTAATTAATTTAAATCTAGTTATTAATAAAGGTACATATCACAAAACATTTATTTTAAAATAAAATATTTTGACAAACAACGAGACTTTGATTTATAGAAGGAAATGACCACAACGCTCAATTTTATAAGTTACATTTTTCATAAAGTAAATCTTTGATAAATAAGTCAAATTATTATTAAAGGTACACGTCACGTAACGTAAAAGTCTAGTTTTCTAAACGCACGAAGGTGCGCTCGAAAAACCGAAAGTGGTACATGAGTCGTGAGACCACGACCGTGTCATTTTTGTAAAAATTATATTTTTATCACGAGCGTAAATATAATATAATATTTAATTAATTCTAAAGATTAAATATTATAAATATTAAATAAACATATAAACTTAACTAGTTTAACGTATGGTGTAATATATGTAAACGGGGTGTCGGCAAAAATGAAATACGTACCAACTGTTTTTTTTTTTTTTTTTTTGATCATGCGATGGCTGAACAGGCTCAATTATAAAAGCTTCATAGAATTCGAGGTAGACACACACACATTCACATATTACTCCCTTTGATATTTATATTTATATTTATATTATTATTAAGATTAATATTATTATTATTATTATTATTATTATTATTATTATTATTATTATTATTATTATTATTATTATTATTATTATTATTATTATTATTAGTATTAGTATTATTGGGAGCGATATTATTATGTATTATACATAAAATATTACGACGAGGTCATGAGCGGGTCATTCCAAAACAAGTTTTAGGAATGGGATAGAGCTAAGGAAATTATGGGTTATAGCTATGGAGATTATGGGTAATGTTCGGGGGTTATGCTCGTGAAGTCAATCTAGTGTTTATCATCCCCGTTGCGTCTACGTACTTTTCTGCAATATTGAACCTCAATATTGATACGTGAGCACTCATAACTTAACTTTTATTTATTAATAGTGTATCCCTGACTAGTGCTCGAGAAAATAGGATTATGCATGCTTGCACTTTTGATATTGCCCTTAGTTAGGTTATGTTGAATCTCGAAGTAGTTACACCTACGGTTAAGATAAGGTATAAGATATGCATGTCGTTGGAAAGCTAATGAAAAATTAAAAACTTTTCCTTTAGATGTCGAAACGTTCCGATGAACGGATTAGAAGTTATAGTCATTTGAAGTTGTGTAAAAATGATTATTATTATCGTCGTTCTAATTTTTTATTTAATTATTATTATTATTATTATTATTATTATTATTATTATTATTATTATTATTATTATTATTATTATTATTATTATTATTATTATTATTATCATCATCATCATTATTATTATTATTATTATTATCATTATCTATAAAAAGTATTATCCTTAAAAATTGTTATTTTTATTTTTATTATCATTTATTATCATTAAAAGTTATAATTAGTATTATTATTATTATCATTAAAATAGATTATTAGTATTATCATTATCATAATAATTATTATTATTAGTATTATAATTAAAACTAGTAACAGTAATATTTAACTATTATGATTACTATTATATTCATTAAAATGAACGCGATATAAAAGACGATTTAAGAACCCTTAACAAATTAATTAGGAGATAATGAGTATGAGTATCATGATGAAATTTAATTATTGTAAGATAATGATTTATATAAAGTTATCGTTCTTATTATTTTTATCATTACTAGTATTATTAAAAGTATCGTTAGTATAAAAACTATCATTTATTCAAAAATCATAATTTTAATAGAAATGTCATTGTTATTATAAAATATCATTATTATTATCATTTTAAATAAAAATTATTACTTTAAAGTTAATATTAAAAAGTATCGTAAATATTAAAGATATCATAATTACAATTATCATTTTACCATAATATCATTTTAGTAAATATAAATATTGATTTTTATTAATAAAATAATAATTATTATTATTACAAAATAACACGACTGATACTTATTATCAATGCTATTTTATCAAATAAAAATGTAATACAAATTATATAATTACATCAATAGAATCTATCACAATATTTTTATGATATTAAATGCGCTTTATAAATTTTATTACTTAAGATATATAAAAGTATACTTTAATATAAAATCGTATTTATTAATAAATGAATTATATTGTTTACTCTATTAAATCTTTTAAAAATATTTTTAAAAATATAAAACGACGATATTTAAAATTATATAATAATCATTTATAAATTTTTGAGATCATTTTGAGTCAAACTAATTTTTGTCGAACTTTGCATATTAGTCTCGAGCATTAGGATTGTGGTACACTACGACTTGACCTAAGTTAATAGACAAATATTGACCAACATATAAATATATAATTAATATAGGTTCGTGAATCCAAGGCCAACCTTACACTTGTTCAATGATGTTATATGTATTTTTACTACAAAATACAGTATGGTGAGTTTCATTTGCCCCTTTTCTCTTTACATTTTTGGGCTGAGAATACATGCAAATGCTTTATTAACTGTTTTACAATATTTATATGCGTGAGTTTCATTTGCCCTTTTTACTCATTTCATTTTGGGCTGAGAATACATGCAAATACTTTATTAACTGTTTTACAATATTTATACGCGTGAGTTTCATTTGCCTTTTTACCCTTTATATTTTTGGGACTGAGAATACATGCGCTTTTATAAATGTTTGACCAAATAGACACAAGTAATTGAAACTACATTCTATGGTTGAATTATCGAAATCGAATATGCCCCTTTTTATTAAGTCCGGTAATCTAAGAATTAGGGAACAGACACCCTAATTGACGCGAATCCTAAAGAGAGATCTATTGGGCCTAACAAACCCCATCCAAAGTACCGGATGCTTTAGTACTTTGAAATTTATATCATGTCCGAAGGAGGATCCCGGAATGATAGGGGATATTCTTATATGTATCTAGTTAATGTCGGTTACCAGGTGTTCACCATATGAATGATTATTTTTGTCTCTATGCATGGGACGTATATTTATGAGAACTGGAAATGAAATTCTTGTGGTCTATTAAAATGATGGAAATAAATGATTATTATAAACTAATGAACTCACCAACCTTTTTGTTGACACTTTAAAGCATGTTTATTCTCAGGTTTGAAAGAAATCTTCCGCTGTGCATTAGCTCATTTTAAGGATATTACTGGGAGTCATTCACGACATATTTCAAAAGACGTTGCATTCGAGTCGTTAAAGTTCATTAGAGATTATTATTAAGTAAATGTCAGATTAGGTCATTTATAGTTTGGATATTATGAGATGATATGCATACCTGTCCACTTTCGATGTAATGAAAAGTTGTCTTTTAAAAAAAACGAATGCAATGTTTGTAAAATGTATCATTTAGAGGTCAAGTACCTCGCGATGTAATCATATGTTATTGTATTCGTCCCTATGGATTGGGTCGGGTTGTCTCATGTGGTATCAGAGCGGTGGTCGTAGCGAACCAGGTCGACATTAGTGTGTCTAACTAGGAGCTATTAGGATGCATTAGTGAAGTCTAGACTTCGACCTAGTAGTTGTTAGGTTATATTAATAAGTCTGGACTTGAACCTGGTCTGCATGTCAAAAGTTTTGCTTATCATTTTAGTCGGAAATCATCTACCTACCATCATTAGGAAATTATCTGATTATTATTTCTTGGTCTAGACGCGTTTTCTTGCATTTAATGCATAATAGTGTATAGATAAAATCTTATCCTGGCACATCTGTTATTGTAAACTTTGACTGACATTTTTCAAAGATTTCTCCGTAATTTATGAGATTTTGGTAATATATATACATATGTAAACTATGTATTGAAGAATACCAAACCTAACTTCTATAACCTATTCCATATCAAAAATTCATTCCTTTGATCATACGAGATGGATCCCTCAACCAGTTCAAATTCCTCAGAGTACGACAGCTTTTCTGATATGGAGTTTCATTCGAGCTCTGACAACAGTGTGACCAGAATGGATCAACCAATCAGCCATCATCTATTCTGGATGAAATGGGGATGGGTTCGTAGCCTCCTCAATCATTGGAGACAAGAAGAAGGTGATCCCTTCCATCCACCAAATTGCCCTCTTGGCAATGAACCTGAAGCACTTACCGACGAACCTGTTCGAGAAACCATTTTCTCTCTCATTTCCAGAGTATCTCGTCACGATTATATACTACATCAAATTTTAGATTATATTTATCTGCTCGTCCGAACCGACGATCACCCCGGTGTAATAGAAGAAGTTAACGAGCTTCGCGCTCGGGTAGTGGCTTTGGAGAATATGGTACGAAGGTTACAAACACCATCAGCAGCACCAGCAGCGTAACCAGTACCGCCAGTAACATCCACATCGCAAGCCTCAATACCATAAGCACCAGCAGCATCACCGGCATCAATAGCAACCACCATCATTAACATCAACAGGATCATTACCATCATCAACAATCACATCTGCATCACACGCAGCAACATCACGATCTGTACCTCGGGTATCAGTATCACACACACTATAAATACCAAGGAGTACCAACTAGAACAAACGATGAAGTATTGATTCATAACTTCATCGGAGAAACATCCTGCGGTGATTATGTAATCTCTAAAATCTTAGAGATTATTTGTCTCAACCTTAACCATAAACCAGATGAGTGAACAGAGATGATAGAGAAAAGAATCGAAACCCTGACAAGAATGGTGCGCGGTTTATAAGCTAGACTTGTTTTATCAATAGCATCAGCAGTACCCATAACCTTACCAACACAGTCCGTGCTGTCAACATCATTAAAATCGTCAGCACCTCTAACATCACAAGTTTCGCCAGTTTAAGAATCGCCGTGGAAATCATCCCTGATCAACAATGAGTATTTTGTATCAACGAGTTATGAAGTATTAACTCATTCTTCTGAAGAAATTATATATATATTATATATATATATATATATATATATATATATGTGTGTGTGTGTGTGTGTGTGTGTGTGTGTGTGTGTGTGAATTCAGAAACTATATAAATCTTTCGTACTAAGCTATTTAGTATGAATTGAAAAAGGTTAGATATTACTCGAATAAATTCATATTACTAATACGCTATGATGTACATCTCTCGTTAACAACCCAACCATCGTTAGCTACAATCTCTATTTCAAGTAAATGAATTCAGGTTTATAATAAACCAAGTGTATTATTCAATAACTTGTTTGATTTTACACTTTCATCTTCGACGTACTCGGAACTTACTGAAAAACAACATTCGTATCTTGCGAAGTTCGCAAGAATTCTTCAAACGTCAACATCCTTCACTGAGGAAAATAAATATTGAAGTATTAGTGAAATACTCCGCGAAGATTATGTAATCTCTGATGTTTAAGAGATTATTCATTTCGAAATTCAAGCCAAAAAAAAAAATCAAATGAGTTTAACATGATATTAACTCATTAAATCGGTATTACATCTGAAGAAAATATATATGTAATTATATTTTCATAAAAGATTGTAATTAAAAAAAAAATATTTCCCTTGTACAAAAGATTATTTGTGAAATTTTTTTTAACGGGTAGGTAATACCCGAGAGATATTTAAATTCACAATTAATATGTTACATTCTTCGAATCTGATCCAGCAATCATCAACTATACTCCCTATTTTCACAACAATATACATTCATCTATAGGAATCAAAACAACCATACTCATTCAAATCTAAGTACATATTCTGATTTTGAAATCTCAAAATACAATTCGAAATATAACCGAAATTATTACTCTTAGATTCTTACATCTTTCAAAATTATACTTTGACTTCAAAACTGTGATAGCACATCACTTTTAATCATAACACTCAGATGAATATGAAAATCATTCGAGATTCAGGACGATTCCATCATTTGGATATTGACTATGACAATCTGCATTTAAAACCCTTCGAAATTTCGAAAGACACTTCAAATAATGGACAATCGAGATGATGATCCAACCACATGATTCCCGAAGTCTTGTACCTGAAAAACTCTCGAAACCAAGATTATAGTTTAACATGTAACCATGTCTGATCCTTTATCATTATTAGCAAAAACAACTTTACGATTCCTTTTAGAATAGCCAATTTTATCACAGCTCCAGCAAGTCAACTTTGACTTTTCAATCGGACCAGTCTTATTATAACCCCGATAGATATGTTGCTATTCGTCACTGGGGAACCTTTCATATTTCACCATATTACCACCAGCGTTTAATCATCTAAAACAAGATTCTTCTAAACCCACCTCGAATTGATAACCAGTGATTCAGATATTATCGCATTAAATGCAGAGGAAACATAAAAATGGTAGATGGTCTAAATGGCCAAAAGTTTGATGATAGAAGATAGTGAGTTGGTAAAGCTCAGAAAAAGAAAGGATTTGGTACTGAAAAATGGATTGAGCAAAGTATGAAGGAAGCTGTGGATAAATCACAAAGACTGAATCTGCCTTCAAAGGATTCAAATGATTCAGTGTCTGTAGAACTCGTTAGCAAATACCTTATTTCTTATTCTAAACCTTCACAGACAGATATTCTTCATCATCATCATATCTTAAATATTATAAGATATCTTCGTATCTTCCATTATACATATTCTCCATATCTTTGGAGATATTTTCACAACTATTCTTATCAAGTATCATTTATCTCTCCGTAATATCTGCAACATAAAAGAAACTGTGTTAGTTTCTAAATTCTAAAAAATTTGAATATGAATGTTTTTGAAGTAGTGTTGGGAACTGATGCACGGGTTAGTATAATATAATGACACTTGATCAACGTCATTATATTACAGTAAGTCATGCTGAGTTTCTAATGGACGTGATGAATCACAGAACATACCGTCATCATGTACCATTTACACGACTCTTACATTTTATCTAATCTCTAAACATATCAAGAAAATATTTCTTGATGATTCGGTCTTTCCAGGGTATTCTGGTAATTTAACAAATCAATATTTTATCCTTTATCATTTCCTTCTTAGAACAATTACTATATTCCTTCTGAAATCCATACATACGAATTCCAGACCATTACAAGAGCTATTTAATCACAAGAAGAAGAAACGAAAGGACAAAGCTCCGAAATAGAAATTTGGGATATAAACCGCAGCAAATAGAAGAGAGCATTAACTGTGGATGACGATGATTATAGAAGACAGAAGCAGGGACATCGAAGTATAAGGGAAGATGTAAAACCCAACAACCACCCGTAAATTATAAACCGTATATATCGATGCATATAGCAACATAAAGACACGGGAGAACTAAAAACACTATAAACCCTAGGGTATAGTAGAAGTAAATTGATTCTTCCGGTGGCAGATTAAAAAGAAGAACGACAGATATGAAAGTTAAAAGGATATCAAGAATCAGGATGGGATGGAGCATATTAACGAATACTTTAAAGTATGAATTGAGGAAGGAAGAATAGGAGATGTGAGTTGTAAGGATATAGAGAGAATGGATTTATAGGAAAATATTCGACAAAACAAATCGAAGCAGATTATCGCGTATAACCAAAGAGGATCCTAATCTCCTTAATTACCGACAAATCAAATCTTTTTATGGAGATCTTCTTCTAAATTCCTTAAATTCTGGAAATCAATCTTGATTACGCCACCGGTTACGTCAAACCTGCATTTATTCATTTTCACTCTTAAAAGATAGCTTCATTCGTACTCTTCACAAAAATAAATTGTTTTATCCATATTAGTCAATGATGATAAAACTCTACTTATCATTTGATATACGTCATGAAAACATTTTTATAATTAGCCATGACAACCTCGATCAAATTTCGGGACGAAATTTCTTTTAACGGGTAGGTACTGTGATGACCCGGGAATTTCCAAACAAATTTGAACTTTAATCTTTATATGTATCTGACACGATAAGCAAAATCTGTAATGTTGAGTCTCGAAAGCTTTGAAACCATATTCATGTAATCAAATATCTTTTGACCATGCTTAACGATTCACGAACAAATATGTGTAAATAAATATATATACATATACATGTGTTGTTATTAAATTGAGTTATATTAATAAAACATTGAACGGATTAGTAATGTGAACTTGGAAATGCTATCAAAGTATTGAATGAATAACATGTTACATAAACGTATTTGTTCGACGTAAGTTTATCAACGAGATTAAAAGATAATATCAGATGAGTGAATTATCAGATACATTGAATTATGATTATGAGTCTCTGTATGAGGTCCACTTTGAATTAGGAAACCCTTACTTTTAACGGTATTCGGAATATATGGAAAAGTGGTTACATGTAAGAACAAAAGTGTTATTATTGAGGATTAGACAGAAGTTGGTGGAGGATTGAGTATCATAACACTTGATTGATCTATTTTTTTTTTCAAACGAACGAAAACGATTTGCGATATAAGAGAATCGGACTATTTGATTCATTAAATATTAAGAAAGTTTAAAGAAATTAAACTGGACGTTGGCGCATATATGAAATTATATCAAATTAAGTTTGAAGTATAAACGTAATGTGTTAAAAGGATTTTCTAACAAATTTAAAATAAACTTAGAACTATTGTCAGTTGTGAAAAACTAAATATTATATTATCACATTAATATTTCCATTATACACGATACGTACGAGTTAATATTTTTAAATGAAAATATATATATTTTCGAAGTGATAAATTTATAATATCAAGTTAGTCATAAAACGTTTTGATTTAAACTAATATTAATAAATAAGCTTTGATAAATAACGAGATTATGAATTATAAAAAGAAATGACCAAAACACTCAAAAGATTTAGTTACACTCTGAGTGGGTTAGTTTCTAATTAATTTAAATCTAGTTATTAATAAATGTACATATCACAAAACGTTTATTTTAAAATAAAATATTTTGACAAACAACGAGACTTTGATTTATAGAAGGAAATGACCACAACGCTCAATTTTATAAGTTACATTTTTCATAAAGTAAATCTTTGATAAATAAGTCAAATTATTATTAAAGGTACACGTCACGTAACGTAAAAGGCTAGTTTTCTAAACGCACGAAGGTGCGCTCGAAAAACCGAAAGTGGTACATGAGTCGTGAGACCACGACCGTGTCATTTTTGTAAAAATTATATTTTTATCACGAGCGTAAATATAATATAATATTTAATTAATTCTAAAGATTAAATATTATAAATATTAAATAAACATATAAACTTAACTAGTTTAACGTATGGTGTAATATATGTAAACGGGGTGTCGGCAAAAATGAAATGCGTACCAACTGTTTTTTTTTTTTTTTTTTTGATCATGCGATGGCTGAACAGGCTCAATTATAAAAGCTTCATAGAATTCGGGGTAGACACACACACATTCACATATTACTCCCTTTGATATTTATATTTATATTTATATTATTATTAAGATTATTATTATTATTATTATTATTATTATTATTATTATTATTATTATTATTATTATTATTATTATTATTATTATTATTATTATTATTATTATTATTAGTATTAGTATTATTGGGAGCGATATTATTATGTATTATACATAAAATATTACGACGAGGTCATGAGCGGGTCATTCCAAAACAAGTTTTAGGAATGGGATAGAGCTAAGGAAATTATGGGTTATAGCTATGGAGATTATGGGTAATGTTCGGGGGTTATGCTCGTGAAGTCAATCTAGTGTTTATCATCCCCGTTGCGTCTACGTACTTTTCTGCAATATTAAACCTCAATATTGATACGTGAGCACTCATAACTTAACTTTTATTTATTAATAGTGTATCCCTGACTAGTGCTCGAGAAAATAGGATTATGCATGCTTGCACTTTTGATATTGCCCTTAGTTAGGTTATGTTGAATCTCGAAGTAGTTACACCTACGGTTAAGATAAGGTATAAGATATGCATGTCGTTGGAAAGCTAACGAAAAATTAAGAACTTTTCCTTTAGATGTCGAAATGTTCCGATGAACGGATTAGAAGTTATAGTCATTTGAAGTTGTGTAAAAATGATTATTATTATCGTCGTCATTATCGTCGTTCTAATTTTTTATTTAATTATTATTATTATTATTATTATTATTATTATTATTATTATTATTATTATTATTATTATTATTATTATTATTATTATTATTATTATTATTATTATTATTATTATTATTATTATTATCATCATCATCATTATTATTATTATTATTATTATTATTATTATCATTATCTATAAAAAGTATTATCCTTAAAAATTGTTATTTTTATTTTTATTATCATTTATTATCATTAAAAGTTATAATTAGTATTATTATTATTATCATTAAAATAGATTATTAGTATTATCATTATCATAATAATTATTATTATTAGTATTATAATTAAAACTAGTAACAGTAATATTTAACTATTATGATTACTATTATATACATTAAAATGAACGCGATATAAAAGACGATTTAAGAACCCTTAACAAATTAATTAGGAGATAATGAGTATGAGTATCATGATGAAATTTAATTATTGTAAGATAATGATTTATATAAAATTATCGTTCTTATTATTTTTATCATTACTAGTATTATTAAAAGTATCGTTAGTATAAAAACTATCATTTATTCAAAAATCATAATTTTAATAGAAATGTCATTGTTATTATAAAATATCATTATTATTATCATTTTAAATAAAAATTATTACTTTAAAGTTAATATTAAAAAGTATCGTAAATATTAAAGATATCATAATTACAATTATCATTTTACCATAATATCATTTTAGTAAATATAAATATTGATTTTTATTAATAAAATAATAATTATTATTATTACAAAATAACACGACTGATACTTATTATCAATGCTATTTTATCAAATAAAAATGTAATACAAATTATATAATTACATCAATAGAATCTATCACAATATTTTTATGATATTAAATGCGCTTTATAAATTTTATTACTTAAGATATATAAAAGTATACTTTAATATAAAATCGTATTTATTAATAAATGAATTATATTATTTACTCTATTAAATCTTTTAAAAATATTTTTAAAAATATAAAACGACGATATTTAAAATTATATAATAATCATTTATAAATTTTTGAGATCATTTTGAGTCAAACTAATTTTTGTCGAACTTTGCATATTAGTCTCGAGCATTAAGATTGTGGTACACTACGACTTGACCTAAGTTAATAGACAAATATTGACCAACATATAAATATATAATTAATATAGGTTCGTGAATCCAAGGCCAACCTTACACTTGTTCAATGATGTTATATGTATTTTTACTACAAAATACAGTATGGTGAGTTTCATTTGCCCCTTTTCTCTTTACATTTTTGGGCTGAGAATACATGCAAATGCTTTATTAACTGTTTTACAATATTTATATGTGTGAGTTTCATTTGCCCTTTTTACTCATTTCATTTTGGGCTGAGAATACATGCAAATACTTTATTAACTGTTTTACAATATTTATACGCGTGAGTTTCATTTGCCTTTTTACCCTTTATATTTTTGGGACTGAGAATACATGCACTTTTATAAATGTTTGACGAAATAGACACAAGTAATTGAAACTACATTCTATGGTTGAATTATCGAAATCGAATATGCCCTTTTTATTAAGTCTGGTAATCTAAGAATTAGGGAACAGACACCCTAATTGACGCGAATCCTAAAGATAGATCTATTGGGCCTAACAAACCCCATCCAAAGTACCGGATGCTTTAGTACTTTGAAATTTAGTACATTCTATGCTTCAAACGGCGCCATCTCAATGCTTGAATGGTAGCTGTTGTTGTAGGAAAATTCTGCTAACGGTAGATGTCGATCCCAACTGTTTCCGAAATCAATAACACATGCTCGTAGCATGTCTTCAAGCGTTTGTATCGTCCTTTCGCTCTGCCCATCAGTTTGTGGATGATAGACAGTACTCATGTCTAGACGAGTTCCTAATGCTTGCTGTAATGTCTGCCAGAATCTTGAAATAAATCTGCCATCCCTATCAGAGATAATAGAGATTGGTATTCCATGTCTGGAGACGACTTCCTTCAAATACAGTCGTGCTAACTTTTCCATCTGGTCATCTTCTCTTATTGGCAGGAAGTGTGCTGATTTGGTGAGGCGATCAACTATTACCCAAATAGTATCAAAACCACTTGCAGTCCTTGGCAATTTAGTGATGAAATCCATGGTAATGTTTTCCCATTTCCATTCCGGGATTTCGGGTTGTTGAAGTAGACCTGGTGGTTTCTGATGCTCAGCTTTGACCTTAGAACACGTCAAACATTCTCCTACGTATTTAGCAACATCGGCTTTCATACCCGGCCACCAAAAATGTTTCTTGAGATCCTTGTACATCTTCCCCGTTCCAGGATGTATTGAGTATCTGGTTTTATGAGCTTCTCTAAGTACCATTTCTCTAATATCTCCAAATTTTGGTACCCAAATCCTTTCAGCCCTATACCGGGTTCCGTCTTCCCGAATATTAAGATGCTTCTCCGATCCTTTGGGTATTTCATCATTTAAATTTCCCTCTTTTAAAACTCCTTGTTGCACCTCCTTTATTTGAGTAGTAAGGTTATTATGAATCATTATATTCATAGATTTTACTCGAATGGGTTCTCTGTCCTTCCTGCTCAAGGCATCGGCTACCACATTTGCCTTCCCCGGGTGGTAACGAATCTCAAAGTCGTAATCATTCAATAATTCAATCCACCTACGCTGCCTCATATTCAGTTGTTTCTGATTAAATATGTGTTGAAGACTTTTGTGGTCGGTATATATAATACTTTTGACCCCATATAAGTAGTGCCTCCAAGTCTTTAATGCAAAAACAACCGCGCCTAATTCCAAATCATGCGTCGTATAATTTTTCTCGTGAATCTTCAATTGTCTAGACGCATAAGCAATCACCTTCGTTCATTGCATTAATACACAACCGAGACCTTGCTTTGATGCGTCACAATAAATCACAAAATCATCATTCCCTTCAGGCAATGACAATATAGGTGCCGTAGTTAGCTTTTTCTTCAATAACTGAAACGCTTTCTCTTGTTCATCATTCCATTCAAATTTCTTCCCTTTATGCGTTAATGCAGTCAAGGGTTTTGCTATTCTGGAAAAGTCTTGGATGAACCTTCTGTAGTAACCAGCTAGTCCTAAAAACTGGCGTATGTGTTTCGGAGTTTTCGGGGTTTCCCACTTTTCAACAGTTTCTGTCTTTGCTGGATCCACCTTAATACCTTCTTTGTTCACTATGTGACCGAGGAATTGAACTTCTTCCAACCAAAATGCACACTTTGAAAACTTAGCATACAATTCTTCCTTCCTCAATACTTCTAACACCTTTCTCAAATGTTCACCGTGTTCATGGTCATTCTTTGAGTAAATAAGTATGTCATCAATGAAAATAATGACAAACTTGTCAAGGTATGGTCCACACACTCGGTTCATAAGGTCCATTGTGATGACCCGGGAATTTCCGAACAAATTTGAACTTTAATCTTTATATGTATCTGACACGATAAGCAAAATCTGTAATGTTGAGTCTCGAAAGCTTTGAAACCATATTCAGGTAATCAAATACCCTTTGACCATGCTTAACGATTCACGAACAAATATGTGTAAATAAATATATATACATATACATGTGTGGTTATTAAATTGAGATATATATTAAAAAAACATTGAACGGATTAGTAATGTGAACTTGGAAATGCTATCAAAGTATTGAATGAATAACATGTTACATAAACGTATTTGTTCGACGTAAGTTTATCAACGAGATTAAAAGATAATATCAGATGAGTGAATTATCAGATACATTGAATTATGATTATGAGTCTCTGTATGAGGTCCACTTTGAATTAGGAAACCCTTACTTTTAACCGTATTCGGAATATATGGAAAAGTGGTTACATGTAAGAACAAAAGTGTTATTATTGAGGATTAGACAGAAGTTGGTGGAGGATTGAGTATCATAACACTTGATTGATCTATTTTTTTTCAAACGAACGAAAACGATTTGCGATATAAGAGAATCGGACTATTTGATTCATTAAATATTAAGAAAGTTTAAAGAAATTAAACTGGACGTTGGCGCATATATGAAATTATATCAAATTAAGTTTGAAGTATAAACGTAATGTGTTAAAAGGATTTTCTAACGAATTTAAAATAAACTTAGAACTATTGTCAGTTGTGAAAAACTAAATATTATATTATCACATTAATATTTCCATTATACACGATACGTACGAGTTAATATTTTTAAATGAAAATATATATATTTTCGAAGTGATAAATTTATAATATCAAGTTAGTCATAAAACGTTTTGATTTAAACTAATATTAATAAATAAGCTTTGATAAATAACGAGATTATGAATTATAAAAGGAAATGACCAAAACACTCAAAAGATTTAGTTACACTCTGAGTGGGTTAGTTTCTAATTAATTTAAATCTAGTTATTAATAAAGGTACATATCACAAAACGTTTATTTTAAAATAAAATATTTTGACAAACAACGAGACTTTGATTTATAGAAGGAAATGACCACAACGCTCAATTTTATAAGTTACATTTTTCATAAAGTAAATCTTTGATAAATAAGTCAAATTATTATTAAAGGTACACGTCACGTAACGTAAAAGTCTAGTTTTCTAAACGCACGAAGGTGCGCTCAAAAAACCGAAAGTGGTACATGAGTCGTGAGACCACGACCGTGTCATTTTTGTAAAAATTATATTTTTATCACGAGCGTAAATATAATATAATATTTAATTAATTCTAAAGATTAAATATTATAAATATTAAATAAACATATAAACTTAACTAGTTTAACGTATGGTGTAATATATGTAAACGGGGTGTCGGCAAAAATGAAATGCGTACCAGCTGTTTTTTTTTTTTTTTTTTTGATCATGCGATGGCTGAACAGGCTCAATTATAAAAGCTTCATAGAATTCGAGGTAGACACACACACATTCACATATTACTCCCTTTGATATTTATATTTATATTTATATTATTATTAAGATTAATATTATTATTATTATTATTATTATTATTATTATTATTATTATTATTATTATTATTATTATTATTATTATTATTATTATTATTATTATTATTATTATTATTAGTATTAGTATTATTGGGAGCGATATTATTATGTATTATACATAAAATATTACGATGAGGTCATGAGAGGGTCATTCCAAAACAAGTTTTAGGAATGGGATAGAGCTAAGGAAATTATAGGTTATAGCTATGGAGATTATGGGTAATGTTCGGGGGTTATGCTCGTGAAGTCAATCTAGTGTTTATCATCCCCGTTGCGTCTACGTACTTTTCTGCAATATTGAACCTCAATATTGATACGTGAGCACTCATAACTTAACTTTTATTTATTAATAGTGTATCCCTGACTAGTGCTCGAAAAAATAGGATTATGCATGCTTGCAATTTTGATATTGCCCTTAGTTAGGTTATGTTGAATCTCGAAGTAGTTACACCTACGGTTAAGATAAGGTATAAGATATGCATGTCGTTGGAAAGCTAATGAAAAATTAAAAACTTTTCCTTTAGATGTCGAAACGTTCCGATGAACGGATTAGAAGTTATAGTCATTTGAAGTTGTGTAAAAATGATTATTATTATCGTCGTCATTATCGTCGTTCTAATTTTTTATTTAATTATTATTATTATTATTATTATTATTATTATTATTATTATTATTATTATTATTATTATTATTATTATTATTATCATCATCATCATTATTATTATTATTATTATCATTATCTATAAAAAGTATTATCCTTAAAAATTGTTATTTTTATTTTTATTATCATTTATTATCATTAAAAGTTATAATTAGTATTATTATTATTATCATTAAAATAGATTATTAGTATTATCATTATCATAATAATTATTATTATTAGTATTATAATTAAAACTAGTAACAGTAATATTTAACTATTATGATTACTATTATATTCATTAAAATGAACGCGATATAAAAGACGATTTAAGAACCCTTAACAAATTAATTAGGAGATAATGAGTATGAGTATCATGATGAAATTTAATTATTGTAAGATAATGATTTATATAAAATTATCGTTCTTATTATTTTTATCATTACTAGTATTATTAAAAGTATCGTTAGTATAAAAACTATCATTTATTCAAAAATCATAATTTTAATAGAAATGTCATTGTTATTATAAAATATCATTATTATTATCATTTTAAATAAAAATTATTACTTTAAAGTTAATATTAAAAAGTATCGTAAATATTAAAGATATCATAATTACAATTATCATTTTACCATAATATCATTTTAGTAAATATAAATATTGATTTTTATTAATAAAATAATAATTATTATTATTACAAAATAACACGACTGATACTTATTATCAATGCTATTTTATCAAATAAAAATGTAATACAAATTATATAATTACATCAATAGAATCTATCACAATATTTTTATGATATTAAATGCGCTTTATAAATTTTATTACTTAAGATATATAAAAGTATACTTTAATATAAAATCGTATTTATTAATAAATGAATTATATTGTTTACTCTATTAAATCTTTTAAAAATATTTTTAAAAATATAAAATGACGATATTTAAAATTATATAATAATCATTTATAAATTTTTGAGATCATTTTGAGTCAAACTAATTTTTGTCGAACTTTGCATATTAGTCTCGAGCATTAGGATTGTGGTACACTGCGACTTGACCTAAGTTAATAGACAAATATTGACCAACATATAAATATATAATTAATATAGGTTCGTGAATCCAAGGCCAACCTTACACTTGTTCAATGATGTTATATGTATTTTTACTACAAAATACAGTATGGTGAGTTTCATTTGCCCCTTTTCTCTTTACATTTTTGGGCTGAGAATACATGCAAATGCTTTATTAACTGTTTTACAATATTTATATGCGTGAGTTTCATTTGCCCTTTTTACTCATTTCATTTTGGGCTGAGAATACATGCAAATACTTTATTAACTGTTTTACAATATTTATACGCGTGAGTTTCATTTGCCTTTTTACCCTTTATATTTTTGGGACTGAGAATACATGCGCTTTTATAAATGTTTGACCAAATAGACACAAGTAATTGAAACTACATTCTATGGTTGAATTATCGAAATCGAATATGCCCCTTTTTATTAAGTCCGGTAATCTAAGAATTAGGGAACAGACACCCTAATTGACGCGAATCCTAAAGAGAGATCTATTGGGCCTAACAAACCCCATCCAAAGTACCGGATGCTTTAGTACTTTGAAATTTATATCATGTCCGAAGGAGGATCCCGGAATGATAGGGGATATTCTTATATGTATCTAGTTAATGTCGGTTACCAGGTGTTCACCATATGAATGATTATTTTTGTCTCTATGCATGGGACGTATATTTATGAGAACTGGAAATGAAATTCTTGTGGTCTATTAAAATGATGGAAATAAATGATTATTATAAACTAATGAACTCACCAACCTTTTGGTTGACACTTTAAAGCATGTTTATTCTCAGGTTTGAAAGAAATCTTCCGCTGTGCATTAGCTAATTTTAAGGATATTACTGGGAGTCATTCACGACATATTTCAAAAGACGTTGCATTCGAGTCGTTAAAGTTCATTAGAGATTATTATTAAGTAAATGTCAGATTAGGTCATTTATAGTTTGGATATTATGAGATGATATGCATACCTGTCCACTTTCGATGTAATGAAAAGTTGTCTTTAAAAAAAACGAATGCAATGTTTGTAAAATGTATCATTTAGAGGTCAAGTACCTCGCGATGTAATCATATGTTATTGTATTCGTCCCTATGGATTGGGTCGGGTTGTCTCATCCATGAAAATAGCTGGTGCATTAGTTAAACCAAACGGCATGACCATAAACTCGTAATGACCGTAACGTGTTCTGAAAGCAGTCTTTGGAATATCATCTTCTTTCACCCGCATTTGATGATACCCGGAACGTAAGTCAATCTTTGAATAAACAGACGAGCCTTGTAGTTGATCAAATAAGTCGTCGATTCTCGATAGTGGGTAGCGGTTCTTGATGGTAAGTTTGTTCAACTCTCGGTAGTCGATACACAATCTGAATGTACCATCTTTCTTCTTGACAAACAAAGCAGGGGCTCCCCACGGTGATGTGCTTGGTCAAATTAAACCACGCTCTAAAAGTTCTTGTAATTAGCTTTGCAGTTCTTTCATCTCGCTTGGTGTGAGTCTATAAGGAGCACGAGCTATTGGTGCAGCTCCTGGTACAAGATCTATTTGAAATTCAACGGATCGATGTGGGGGTAATCCCTGTAATTCTTTCGGAAATACATCGGAAAATTCGTTTGCAATGGGAACATCATTGATGCTCTTTTCTTCAGTTTGTACTTTCTCGACGTGTGCTAGAATAGCATAGCAACCTTTTCTTATTAGTTTTTGTGCCTTCAAATTACTAATAAGATGTAGCTTCGTGTTGCCCTTTTCTCCGTACACCATTAAGGGTTTTCCTTTTTCTCGTATAATGCGAATTGCATTTTTGTAACAAACGATCTCTGCTTTCACTTCTTTCAAACAGTCTATACCGATTATCACATCAAAACTCCCTAACTCTACTGGTATCAAATCAATCTTAAATGTTTTGCTAACCAGTTTAATTTCTCGATTCCGACATATATTATCTGCTGAAACTAATTTACCATTTGCTAATTCGAGTAAAAATTTACTATCCAAAGGCGTCAATGGACAACTTAATTTAGCACAAAAATCTCTACTCATATAGCTTCTATCCGCACCCGAATCAAATAAAACATAAGCAGATTTATTGTCAATAAGAAACGTACCCGTAACAAGCTCCGGGTCTTCCTGTGCCTCTGTCGCATTAATATTGAAAACTCTTCCGCGGCCTTGTCCATTCGTGTTCTCCTGGTTCGGGAAATTTCTAATAATGTGGCCCGGTTTTCCACATTCATAACAAACTACATTGGCATAACTTGCTCCGACACTACTTGCTCCGCCATTACTCGTTCCGACACCATTTGTTCCTTTCGTTCTATTAACCCCTGGTCCGTAGACCTCACACTTCGCCGCGCTATGACCATTTCTTTTACACTTGTTGCAAAATTTGGTGCAGAACCCCGAGTGATACTTTTCACACCTTTGGCATAGCTGCTTCTGATTGTTGTTGTTGCGGTTATTATTGTTGTTGGGATGATTGTTGTAGTTGCTGTTGTTGTTGTTGTTGTTGTTGTTGTTGTTGTTGTTGTTGTTGTTGTTGTTGTTGTTGTTGTTGTTGTTGTTGTTGTTGTTGTTGTTGTTGTTGTTGGGCCGTTTGTTGTAGTTGCGATTGATGTTGCGATTGTTGGGATAATTGTTGCGATTATTGTTGTAATTGCTGTTGTTGTTGTATTGGTGATTCTTATCACCGTTTTCCTCCCACTTTCTTTTGACTTGCTTCACATTGGCCTCTTCAGCAGTCTGTTCTTTAATTCTTTCTTCAATCTGGCTCACTAGTTTTGAGCCATTCTACATGCCTGTTGTATGGAGGCGGGCTCGCCGTGAACTTATATCTTCTTGGATTCTTTCCGGTAATCCTTTCACAAAAGCGTCGATCTTCTCTTCCTCATCTTCGGATGCTCCCGGACACAATAGGCACAATTCTATGAATCGTCTTTTGTACGTGGTAATATCAAATCCTTGGGTTCGTAACCCTCTAAGTTCTGTCTTGAGCTTATTGACCTCGGTTCTGGGACGGTACTTCTCGTTCATCAAGTGCTTGAATGCTGACCACGGTAGTGCGTACGCATCGTCTTGTCCCACTTGCTCTAGATAGGTATTCCACCATGTTAATGCAGAACCTGTGAAGGTATGCGTAGCGTACTTCACTTTGTCCTCTTCAGTACACTTACTTATGGCAAACACCGATTCGACCTTCTCGGTCCACCGTTTCAATCCGATCGGTCCTTCGGTTCCATCAAATTCCAAAGGTTTGCAGGCAGTGAATTCTTTGTAGGTGCATCCTACACGATTTCCTGTACTGCTAGATCCAAGGTTATTGTTGGTATGTAGCGCAGCCTGTACTGCAGCTATGTTTGAAGCTAGAAAAGTACGGAATTCCTCTTCATTCATATTCACGGTGTGTCGAGTAGTCGGTGCCATTACCTTCAAAATAGTCAAATGGAACAAGTTAATCATACAGAATATTAAGAGTAGTTAATAGTATTTCGTAGCATAATATGAACTCATTTATAAAAGCTTTTTCTTCATATTAGCGTTTTATAAGTTTAAATTCGGGTAGTACCAACCCGTTAAGTTCATACTTAGTAGCTAATATACAATTCAACTACTACAATTCTATATGAAAAACTGATTATAATAATATTTCGCGTTCAAACTTTTACACAATATTTTACAAACTTACAATACCGCTTATTTTATATATAGCATGAAATATAGCACACAATAAATTTGATACAATATGGTTGTGAAGATAATTCTAGCTAGTACACAAGTCGTTCAGCAAAGGCAATAAAGACACGTAATTCATACGTCCAGAAACAAGTCATGCATTCTGGTTTTACTAGGATTACTTCCCATCCTTGGTCTTGTGGAACATAACCGTTATGGCCGTTGATAAGATAGCGTGTTGTAACGTCGTCAAAGGGACGAGGGTTACGTAATGTCCAACAGTCCCGTAACAATCTAAAAACCTCATTTCTTACCCCAATTACCGACTCCGTCACTTGTGGGAACGTTTTGTGTAATAGTTGTAGCCCGATGTTCTTGTTCTCACTTTGGTGAGAAGCGAACATTACTAATCCGTAAGCATAACATGCTTCTTTATGTTGCATGTTAGCCGCTTTTTCTAAATCACGAAGTCCAATATTCGGATATATTGAGTCAAAATAATTTCTTAACCCATTGCGTAAAATAGCATTTGGGTTCCCCACAATATATGCGTCAAAGTAAACACATCGTAACTTATGGATTTCCCAATGTGATATCCCCCATCTTTCGAACGAAAGCCTTTTATAAACCAAGGCATTCTTGGAACGTTCTTCGAATGTCTTACAAACTGATCTCGCCTTAAATAGTTGTGCCGAAGAATTCTGACCGACTCTAGACAAGATTTCATCAATCATGTCTCCGGGTAGGTCTCTTAAAATATTGGGTTGTCTATCCATTTTGTGTTTTTATACTGTAAAATAGACAAGAGTTAGATTCATAAAAAAAATACTTATTAATACAAGCAATTTTTACATATATCATAAAGCATAAGCACACAATATTACATATATTACACCACACGAATACAACTATCTTATTCCAACTCGCTTGTTTCTTCTTCTTCGGTTTTGGTTCGTTTTGCCAAGTTTCTAGGGATATATGATGTTCCCCTAATACGAGCCGTCGTTTTCCACATTGGTTTAGAAAAACCTAGTGGTTTAGAGGTTCCCGGGTCATTGTTACAACTTAAGGACTTCGGGGGTTGACGATACATATAAAGTTCATCGGGGTTGGAATTAGATTTCTCTATTTTTATGCCCTTTCCCTTATTATTTTCTTTTGCATTTTTAAATTCAGTTGGGGTAATTTCTATAACTTCATCGGAATTCTCGTCGGAATCCGATTCATCGGAGAATTGGTAATCCTCCCAATATTTTGCTTCCTTGGCGGAAACACCATTGACCATAATTAACCTTGGTCGGTTGGTTGAGGATTTTCTTTTACTTAACCGTTTTATTATTTCTCCCACCGGTTCTATTTCTTCATCCGGTTCCGATTCTTCTTCCGGTTCCGACTCTTCTTCCGGTTCCTCTTCGGGAACTTGTGAATCAGTCCACGAATCATTCCAATTTACATTTGACTCTTCATTATTATTAGGTGAGTCAATGGGACTTGTTCTAGAGGTAGACATCTATCACATAATATCAAACGCGTTAAGAGATTAATATATCACATAATATTCACATGTTAAAAATATATAGTTTCCAACAAAATTTGTTAAGCAATCATTTTTCAAGTAAACACGGTCGAAGTCCAGACTCACTAATGCATCCTAACAAACTCGATAAGACACACTAATACAAAATTCTGGTTCTCTAAGACCAACGCTCTGATGCCAACTGAAATGTCCCGTTCTTATTGATTAAAAACGTTCCATATTAATTGATTTCGTTACGAGGTTTTGACCTCTATATGAGACGTTTTTCAAAGACTGCATTCATTTTTAAAACAAACCATAACCTTTATTTCATCAATAAAGGTTTAAAAAGCTTTACGTAGATTATCAAATAATGATAATCTAAAATATCATGTTTACACACGACCATTACATAATGGTTTACAATACAAATATGTTACAACAAAATAAGTTTCTTGAATGCAGTTTTTACACAATATCATACAAGCATGGACTCCAAATCTCGTCCTTATTTAAGTATGCGACAGTGGAAGCTCTTAATAATCACCTGATAATAAACATGCTTAAAACGTCAACAAAAATGTTGGTGAGTTATAGGTTTAACCTATATATATCAAATCATAATAATAGGCCACAAGATTTCATATTTCAATACACATCCCATACATAGAGATAAAAATTATTCATATGGTGAACACCTGGTTACCGACATTAACAATATGCATATATATAAGAATATCCCCATCATTCCGGGATACCCTTCGGATATGATATAAATTTCGAAGTACTAAAGCATCCGGTACTTTGGATGGGGTTTGTTAGGCCCAATAGATCTATCTTTAGGATTCGCGTCAATTAGGGTGTCTGTTCCCTAATTCTTAGATTACCAGACTTAATAAAAAGGGGCATATTGGATTTCGATAATTCAACCATAGAATGTAGTTTCACGTACTTGTGTCTATTTTGTAAATCATTTATAAAACCTGCATGTATTCTCATCCCAAAAATATTAGATTTTAAAAGTGGGACTATAACTCACTTTCACAGATTTTTACTTCGTCGGGAAGTAAGACTTGGCCACTGGTTGATTCACGAACCTATAACAATATATACATATATATCAAAGTATGTTCAAAATATATTTACAACACTTTTAATATATTTTGATGTTTTAAGTTTATTAAGTCAGCTGTCCTCGTTAGTAACCTACAACTAGTTGTCCACAGTTAGATGTACAGAAATAAATCGATAAATATTATCTTGAATCAATCCACGACTCAGTGTATACGTATCTCAGTATTGATCACAACTCAAACTATATATATTTTGGAATCAACCTCAACCCTGTATAGCTAACTCCAACATTCACATATAGAGTGTTTATAGTTGTTCCGAAATATATATAGATGTGTCGACATGATAGGTCGAAACATTGTATATGTGTCTATGGTATCTCAAGATTACATAATATACAATACAAGTTGATTAAGTTATGGTTGGAATAGATTTGTTACCAATTTTCACGTAGCTAAAATGAGAAAAATTATCCAATCTTGTTTTACCCATAACTTCTTCATTTTAAATCTGTTTTGAGTGAATCAAATTGCTATGGTTTCATATTGAACTCTATTTTATGAATATAAATAGAAAAAGTATAGGTTTATAGTCAGAAAAATAAGTTACAAGTCATTTTTGTAAAGCTAGTCATTTCAGTCGAAAGAACGACGTCTAGATGACCATTTTAGAAAACATACTTCCACTTTGAGTTTAACCATAATTTTTGGATATAGTTTCATGTTCATAATAAAAATCATTTTCTCAGAATAACAACTTTTAAATCAAAGTTTATCATAGTTTTTAATTAACTAACCCAAAACAGCCCGCGGTGTTACTACGACGGCGTAAATCCGGTTTTACGGTGTTTTTCGTGTTTCCAGGTTTTAAATCATTAAGTTAGCATATAATATAGATATAGAACATGTGTTTAGTTGATTTTAAAAGTCAAGTTAGAAGGATTAACTTTTGTTTGCGAACAAGTTTAGAATTAACTAAACTATGTTCTAGTGATTACAAGTTTAAACCTTCGAATAAGATAGCTTTATATGTATGAATCGAATGATGTTATGAACATCATTACTACCTTAAGTTTCTTGGATAAACCTACTGGAAAAGAGAAAAATGGATCTAGCTTCAACGGATCCTTGGATGGCTCGAAGTTCTTAAAGCAGAATCATGACACGAAAACAAGTTCAAGTAAGATCATCACTTGAAATAAGATTGTTATAGTTATAGAAATTGAACCAAAGTTTGAATATGATTATTAACTTGTATTAGAATGATAACCTACTATAAGAAACAAAGATTCCTTGAGGTTGGATGATCACCTTACAAGATTGGAAGTGAGCTAGCAAACTTGAAAGTATTCTTGATTTTATGTAACTAGAACTTGTAGAATTTATGAAGAACACTTAGAACTTGAAGATAGAACTTGAGAGAGATCAATTAGATGAAGAACATTGAAGAATGAAAGTGTTTGTAGGTGGTTTTGGTCGTTGGTGTATGGATTAGATATAAAGGATATGTAATTTTGTTTTCATGTAAATAAGTCATGAATGATTACTCATATTTTTGTAATTTTATGAGATATTTCATGCTAGTTGCCAAATGATGGTTCCCACATGTGTTAGGTGACTCACATGGGCTGCTAAGAGCTGATCATTGGAGTGTATATACCAATAGTACATACATCTAAAAGCTGTGTATTGTACGAGTACGAATACGGGTGCATACGAGTAGAATTGTTGATGAAACTGAACGAGGATGTAATTGTAAGCATTTTTGTTAAGTAGAAGTATTTTGATAAGTGTATTGAAGTCTTTCAAAAGTTTATAAATACATATTAAAACACTACATGTATATACATTTTAACTGAGTCGTTAAGTCATCGTTAGTCGTTACATGTAAGTGTTGTTTTGAAACCTTTAGGTTAACGATCTTGTTAAATGTTGTTAACCCAATGTTTATAATATCAAATGAGATTTTAAATTATTATATTATCATGATATTATCATGTATGAATATCTCTTAATATGATATATATATATATATATATTAAATGTCTTTACAACGATAATCGTTACATATATGTCTCGTTTAAAAATCATTAAGTTAGTAGTCTTGTTTTTACATATGTAGTTCATTGTTAATATACTTAATGATATGTTTACTTATCATAGTATCATGTTAACTATATATATATCCATATATATGTCATCGTATAGTTTTTACAAGTTTTAACATTCGTGAATCACCGGTCAACTTGGGTGGTCAATTGTCTATATGAAACATATTTCAATTAATCAAGTCTTAACAAGTTTGATTGCTTAACATGTTGGAAACATTTAATCATGTAAATATCAATCTCAATTAATATATATAAACATGGAAAAGTTCGGGTCACTACACATTTGACCTCTATATGATACGTTTTATAAACATTGCATTCTTTTGAAAAGATATACCATAAATGAATATTTAAAATTCAATGTTTTTGACATCTGATGATTTCTACATATAGACAATCACCGTAAATAACAGTTTACAAGAATACTTCCGTTGACAATGCAGTCAAAATAAATACACGGTGATGATTTTGTGAATGCAATGCTTCCTCGAATAAAACATGTATGACTCCATGCACATGGTTTCTCTAACATATATTCAAACAGCGGAAGACTTCTAGGAACCTGAGAATAAACATGCTTTAAACGTCAACATAAAGTTGGTGAGATATAGGTTTAATGCTAGCAGCGTTATAAATATAGACCACAAGATTTCATATACATAAACGTTTTAATAAAAATATTCTAAGTTGTTGAGCACTTGATAACCATACTTAACATTTAATCAACGTCGCATATTCCCTTTATTATGAAATCTTACTACACCGTACCAAGTGTAGTCACCGAAACGAAGTACGGTGCAACCGTTGAATACTGGTCGTCCAGTCCGGTTGGGGTTGTCAGGCCCGATAGATATATCAACAGGATTCGCGTTTACAATACCTCATGTAAATAGTAGTTACCAAGTTACAGGGAAGTATGCCAGTGGTACAACTCAACGTAGAATATATATTTTTAATCACTTGTGTCCATAACGTAAATCATAAAATGCATGTATTCTCATCCCAAAATATTTAGAGTTTAAAAGTGGGACTATATACTCACTTTTGCCTTGAAGGTATTTAACTCAACTTGGTCTCCGATAGATATCACGAACCTAACCATATATATATATAATATATCAACATATTTTCTTTTCAAGTAATCGTTATATATATATATATATATATATATATATATATATATATATATATATATATATATATATATATATATATATATATATATATATATATATATATACTTATAATACTTTTAATATTTTCTTAGTCCGTAGTTAGCAGTCCGATGTTAGTGGTCCACAATTAGTTGCTCAATAAAATAAATAAAGTCCCCATCGTATTCGTATTGATCAGAATTAATCTCGACCCATGGTACCATGTTGTCAAATGACGCGTTGCGTACATAAAGTACCGTGTTGTCAAATGACGTGTTGCGTACAATCATGAGGTCTTATGATTAATCTTCTCGTGTTGTTTACGGGTGGTCCTGAAATATATAAAATCAAATCATAAGTAATTATATATAAAATATCATATTAATTAGAAAAGATATGATTAATTTACTTTATCTCCAAATATTTTCGTAGCTAAACTAGCTTCGGATACCCAATAATGTTTTAGTCGTAGTTTCTTCATTACAACTCCGTTTTTGTTGGTTCAACTTGCCACTTCCTTGGATCGAGTCAAATTTTAAGAATATGAACTGAAAATACCTTAGTTTGTATTCGAAATCACAGGTTATAGGTCAAACTTTGGTAAAACTTATGAAAGTGATCATTTTCCATCATAAAAACAACATTTAATGATCATTTTTCTAAAAATACTTACACTTTGAGTTAAACCATGAAATTTTTATGTGTTAACATATTCATAAGAAATATCATTTTTCCAGAACATGAACTTCCAATTCAAAGTTCAAGATGGTTTTTAATTATCCAACCCAAAACAGCCCCCGGTTGCACTCCGACGACGTAGATTCAGTTTTTAAGGTGTTCTTTGTAAAACCAAGTTATATCTTATTAAGTTAGTATATCATTATGATATATTACAGGTCTTGAAGTGTTTTAAAAGTTAAGTTAGAAGGATCTATTTAGTTTGCTAACAAGTTTGAAATCATTCAAACTATGTTCTTGTTGTTAAAATTTTACAACATAAAATAAGATAGCTATATAATTATGAATCGAACAAGATTATGAACAAGGTTACTACCTCAAGTTACTTGGACAAAGTTACTATAAGAGATAAGAAAAAATCTTGGAATCAAAGAGTGGTGGAGTTAGATCAAAAGGTTGGAAGTATACTTCTTCAAATGGGTGGTTATTTTTATATGTTCTTGAAAGAGTTTTCTTATGGTGTTTAAGGCTTGTAATTGAAGCTAAATGATGGGGAAAATGCTTGGAGATGATCAAGTATGAAGTTAGGAGTATTTTGAGAGAGAAATGAGGGTGTAGGTATGAGAAAATGGAGTGAAGAAATGGTGTTCATTCATAAAAACGTTTTTAGTTTATAAAGAAAAAAAAGGATTCCTAATTTTGTTTTCTTACTAATAATTCATGCTACTTGACAAATCCTAGTTACCTCATATCTAGGGCAGTAATAATGTTGATTAGGATGTTGATTTGATGTGTATATACCAATAGTAAATACATATAGAAGCTGGGTATGATACGGGTACATATACCCTAGATATACGTATAGAAATCTTGAGAAAACGGAATGAGAATTCAAATATAGCTATCTTTTGTGAATATACTTATATTGTTTTATGTATTTAAGTCCTTAAAAAGTGATTAAATACATTATATATATGATACATGTATAAGTATTATAGGTTATAAGTATATATATCAAAGAATGTTACGTATAGTTATCGTTTTGAAAACTTAAGTTAGTAGTTTCAAAATATATGAAATGTCCCGTTCTTATTGATTAAAAACGTTCCATATTAATTGATTTCGTTGCGAGGTTTTGACCTCTATATGAGACGTTTTTCAAAGACTGCATTCTTTTTAAAACAAACCATAACCTTTATTTCATCAATAAAGGTTTAAAAAGCTTTACGTAGATTATCAAATAATGATAATCTAAAATATCCTGTTTACACACGACCATTACATAATGGTTTACAATACAAATATGTTACAACAAAATAAGTTTCTTGAATGCAGTTTTTACACAATATCATACAAGCATGGACTCCAAATATCGTCCTTATTTAAGTATGCGACAGCGGAAGCTCTTAACAATCACCTGAGAATTAACATGCTTAAAACTTCAACAAAAATGTTGGTGAGTTATAGGTTTAACCTATATATATCAAATCATAATAATAGACCACAAGATTTCATATTTCAATACACATCCCATACATAGAGATAAAAATCATTCATATGGTGAACACCTGGTAACCGACATTAACAAGATGCATATATAAGAATATCCCCATCATTCCGGGACACCCTTCGGATATGATATAAATTTCGAAGTACTAAAGCATCCGGTACTTTGGATGGGGTTTGTTAGGCCCAATAGATCTATCTTTAGGATTCGCGTCAATTAGGGTGTCTGTTCCCTAATTCTTAGATTACCAGACTTAATAAAAAGGGGCATATTCGATTTCGATAATTCAACCATAGAATGTAGTTTCACGTACTTGTGTCTATTTTGTAAATCATTTATAAAACCTGCATGTATTCTCATCCCAAAAATATTAGATTTTAAAAGTGGGACTATAACTCACTTTCACAGATTTTTACTTCGTCGGGAAGTAAGACTTGGCCACTAGTTGATTCACGAACCTATAACAATATATACATATATATCAAAGTATGTTCAAAATATATTTACAACACTTTTAATATATTTTGATGTTTTAAGTTTATTAAGTCAGCTGTCCTCGTTAGTAACCTACAACTAGTTGTCCACAGTTAGATGTACAGAAATAAATCGATAAATATTATCTTGAATCAATCCACGACCCAGTGTATACGTATCTCAGTATTGATCACAACTCAAACTATATATATTTTGGAATCAACCTCAACCCTGTATAGCTAACTCTAACATTCACATATAGAGTGTCTATGGTTGTTCCGAAATATATATAGATGTGTCGACATGATAGGTCGAAACATTGTATACGTGTCTATGGTATCTCAAGATTACATAATATACAATACAAGTTGATTAAGTTATGGTTGGAATAGATTTGTTACCAATTTTCACGTATCTAAAATGAGAAAAATTATCCAATCTTGTTTTACCCATAACTTCTTCATTTTAAATCCGTTTTGAGTGAATCAAATTGCTATGGTTTCATATTGAACTCTATTTTATGAATCTAAACAGAAAAAGTATAGGTTTATAGTCGGAAAAATAAGTTACAAGTCATTTTTGTAAAGGTAGTCATTTCAGTCGAAAGAACGACGTCTAGATGACCATTTTAGAAAACATACTTCCACTTTGATTTTAACCATAATTTTTGGATATAGTTTCATGTTCATAATAAAAATCATTTTCTCAGAATAACAACTTTTAAATCAAATTTTATCATAGTTTTTAATTAACTAACCCAAAACAGCCCGCGGTGTTACTACGACGGCGTAAATCCGGTTTTACGGTGTTTTTCGTGTTTCCAGGTTTTAAATCATTAAGTTAGCATATCATATAGATATAGAACATGTGTTTAGTTGATTTTAAAAGTCAAGTTAGAAGGATTAACTTTTGTTTGCGAACAAGTTTAGAATTAACTAAACTATGTTTTAGTGATTACAAGTTTAAACCTTCGAATAAGATAGCTTTATATGTATGAATCGAATGATGTTATGAACATCATTACTACCTTAAGTTCCTTGGATAAACCTACTGGAAAAGAGAAAAATGGATCTAGCTTCAACGGATCCTTGGATGGCTCGAAGTTCTTGAAGCAGAATCATGACACGAAAACAAGTTCAAGTAAGATCATCACTTGAAATAAGATTGTTATAGTTATAGAAGTTGAACCAAAGTTTGAATATGATTATTACCTTGTATTATAATGATAACCTACTGTAAGAAACAAAGATTTCTTGAGGTTGGATGATCACCTTACAAGATTGGAAGTGAGCTAGCAAACTTGAAAGTATTCTTGATTTTATGTAACTAGAACTTGTAGAATATATGAAGAACACTTAGAACTTGAAGATAGAACTTGAGAGAGATCAATTAGATGAAGAAAATTGAAGAATTAAAGTGTTTTTAGGTGTTTTTGGTCGTTGGTGTATGGATTAGATATAAAGGATATGTAATTTTGTTTTCATGTAAATAAGTCATGAATGATTACTCATATTTTTGTAATTTTATGAGATATTTCATGCTAGTTGCCAAATGATGGTTCCTACATGTGTTAGGTGACTCACATGGGCTGCTAAGAGCTGATCATTGGAGTGTATATACCAATAGTACATACATCTAAAAGCTGTGTATTGTACGAGTACGAATACGGGTGCATACGAGTAGAATTGTTGATGAAACTGAACGAGGATGTAATTGTAAGCATTTTTGTTAAGTAGAAGTATTTTGATAAGTGTATTGAAGTCTTTCAAAAGTGTATAAATACATATTAAAACACTACATGTATATACATTTTAACTGAGTCGTTAAGTCATCGTTAGTCGTTACATGTAAGTGTTGTTTTGAAACCTTTAGGTTAACGATCTTGTTAAATGTTGTTAACCCAATGTTTATAATATCAAATGAGATTTTAAATTATTATATTATCATGATGTTATCATGTATGAATATCTCTTAATATGATATATATACATTAAATGTCTTTACAACGATAATCGTTACATATATGTCTCGTTTTAAAATCATTAAGTTAGTAGTCTTGTTTTTACATATGTAGTTCATTGTTAATATACTTAATGATATGTTTACTTATCATAGTATCATGTTAACTATATATATATATCCATATATATGTCATCATATAGTTTTTACAAGTTTTAACGTTCGTGAATCACCGGTCAACTTGGGTGGTCAATTGTCTATATGAAACATATTTCAATTAATCAAGTCTTAACAAGTTTGATTGCTTAACATGTTGGAAACATTTATTCATGTAAATATCAATCTCAATTAATATATATAAACATGGAAAAGTTCGGGTCACTACAGTACCTACTCGTTAAATAAATTTCGTCCCGAAATTTTAAGCTATTGAAGGTGTTGACGAATCTTCTGGAAATAGATGCGGGTATTTCTTCTTCATCTGATCTTCACGCTCCCAGGTGAACTCGGGTCCTCTAAGAGCATTCCATCGAACCTTAACAATTGGTATCTTGTTTTGCTTAAGTCTTTTAACCTCACGATCCATTATTTCGACGGGTTCTTTGATGAATTGGAGTTTTTCGTTGATTTGGATTTCATCTAACGGAATAGTGAGATCTTCTTTAGCAAAACATTTCTTCAAATTCAAGATGTGGAAAGTGTTATGTACAGTCGCGAGTTGTTGAGGTAACTCAAGTCGGTAAGCTACTGGTCCGAGACGATCAATAATCTTGAATTGTCCAATATACCTTGGATTTAATTTCCCTCGTTTACCAAATCGAACAACGCCTTTCCAAGGTGCAACTTTAAGCATGACCATCTCTCCAATTTCAAATTATATATCTTTTCTTTTAATGTCAGCGTAGCTCTTTTGTCGACTTTGGGCGGTTTTCAACCGTTGTTGAATTTGGATGATCTTCTCGGTAGTTTCTTGTATAATCTCCGGACCCGTAATCTGTCTATCCCCCACTTCACTCCAACAAATCGGAGACCTACACTTTCTACCATAAAGTGCTTCAAACGGTGCCATCTCAATGCTTGAATGGTAGCTGTTGTTGTAGGAAAATTCTGCTAACGGTAGATGTCGATCCCAACTGTTTCCGAAATCAATAACACATGCTCGTAGCATGTCTTCAAGCATTTGTATCGTCCTTTCGCTCTGCCCATCAGTTTGTGGATGATAGGCAGTACTCATGTCTAGACGAGTTCCTAATGCTTGCTGTAATGTCTGCTAGAATCTTGAAATAAATCTGTCATCCCTATCAGAGATAATAGAGATTGGTATTCCATGTCTGGAGACGACTTCCTTCAAATACAGTCGTGCTAACTTCTCCATCTTGTTATCTTCTCTTATTGGCAGGAAGTGTGCTGATTTGGTGAGACGATCAACTATTACCCAAATAGTATCAAAACCACTTGCAGTCCTTGGCAATTTAGTGATGAAATCCATGGTAATGTTTTCCTATTTCCATTCCGGGATTTCGGGTTGTTGAAGTAGACCTGATGGTTTCTGATGCTCAGCTTTGACCTTAGAACATGTCAAACATTCTCCTACGTATTTAGCAACATCGGCTTTCATACCCGGCCACTAAAAATGTTTCTTGAGATCCTTGTACATCTTCCCCGTTCCAGGATGTATTGAGTATCTGGTTTTATGAGCTTCTCTAAGTACCATTTCTCTCATATCTCCAAATTTTGGTACCCAAATCCTTTCAGCCCTATACCGGGTTCCGTCTTCCCGAATATTAAGATACTTCTCCGATCCTTTGGGTATTTCATCCTTTAAATTTCCCTCTTTTAAAACTCCTTGTTGCGCCTCCTTTATTTGAGTAGTAAGGTTATTATGAATCATTATATTCATAGATTTTACTCGAATGGGTTCTCTGTCCTTCCTGCTCAAGGCATCGGCTACCACATTTTCCTTCCCCAGGTGGTAACGAATCTTAAAGTCGTAATCATTCAATAATTCAATCCACCTACGCTGCCTCATATTCAGTTGTTTCTGATTAAATATGTGTTGAAGACTTTTGTGGTCGATATATATAATACTTTTGACCCCATATAAGTAGTGCCTCCAAGTCTTTAATGCAAAAACAACCGCGCCTAATTCCAAATCATGCGTCGTATAATTTTGTTCGTGAATCTTCAATTGTCTAGACGCATAAGCAATCACCTTCGTTCGTTGCATTAATACACAACCGAGACCTTGCTTTGATGCGTCACAATAAATCACAAAATCATCATTCCCTTCAGGCAATGACAATATAGGTGCCGTAGTTAGCTTTTTCTTCAATAATTGAAACGCTTTCTCTTGTTCATCATTCCATTCAAATTTCTTCCCTTTATGCGTTAATGCAGTCAAGGGTTTTGCTATTCTGGAAAAGTCTTGGATGAACCTTTTGTAGTAACCAGCTAGTCCTAAAAACTGGCGTATGTGTTTCGGAGTTTTCGGGGTTTCCCACTTTTCAACAGTTTCTATCTTTGCCGGATCCACCTTAATACCTTCTTTGTTCACTATGTGACCGAGGAATTGAAATTCTTCCAACCAAAATGCACACTTTGAAAACTTAGCGTACAATTCTTCCTTCCTCAATACTTCTAACACCTTTCTCAAATGTTCACCGTGTTCTTGGTCATTCTTTGAGTAAATAAGTATGTCATCAATGAAAACAATGACAAACTTGTCAAGGTATGGTCCACACACTCGGTTCATAAGGTCCATGAACACAGCTGGTGCATTAGTTAAACCAAACGGCATGAACATAAACTCGTAATGACCGTAACGTGTTCTGAAAGCAGTCTTTGGAATATCATCTTCTTTCATCCGCATTTGATGATACCCGGAACGTAAGTCAATCTTTGAATAAACAGACGAGCCTTGTAGTTGATCAAATAAGTCGTCGATTCTCGGTAGTGGGTAGCGGTTCTTGATGGTAAGTTTGTTCAACTCTCGGTAGTCGATACGCAACCTGAATGTACCATCTTTCTTCTTAGCAAACAAAACAGGAGCTCCCCACGGTGATGTGCTTGGTCGAATGAAACCACGCTCTAAAAGTTCTTGTAATTGGCTTTGCAGTTCTTTCATCTCGCTGGGTGCGAGTCTGTAAGGAGCACGAGCTATTGGTGCAGCTCCTGGTACAAGATCTATTTGAAATTTAACGGATCGATGTGGGGGTAATCCCGGTAATTCTTTCGGAAATACATCGGGAAATTCTTTTGCAATGGGAACATCATTGATGCTCTTTTCTTCAGTTTGTACTTTCTCGACGTGTGCTAGAACAGCATAGCAACCTTTTCTTACTAGTTTTTGTGCCTTCAAATTACTAATAAGATGTAGCTTCGTGTTGCCCTTTTCTCCGTACACCATTAAGGGTTTTCCTTTTTCTCGTATAATGCGAATTGCATTTTTGTAACAAACGATCTCTGCTTTCACTTCTTTCAACTAGTCCATACCGATTATCACATCAAAACTCCCTAACTCTACTGGTATCAAATCAATCTTAAATTTTTCGCTAACCAGTTTAATTTCTCGATTCCGACATATATTATCTGCTGAAATTACCATTTGCTAATTCGAGTAAAAATTTACTATCCAAAGGCGTCAATGGACAACTTAATTTAGCACAAAAATCTCTACTCATATAGCTTCTATCCACACCCGAATCAAATAAAACGTAAGCAGATTTATTGTCAATAAGAAACGTACCCGTAACAAGCTCCGGGTCTTCCTGTGCCTCTGCCGCATTAATATTGAAAACTCTTCCGCGGCCTTGTCCATTCGTGTTCTCCTGGTTCGGGCAATTTCTAATAATGTGGCCCGGTTTTCCATATTTGTAACAAACTACATTGGCATAACTTTCTCCGACACTACTTGCTCCGCCATTACTCGTTCCGACACCATTTGTTCCTTTCGTTCTATTAACCCCTGGTCCGTAGACCTCACACTTTGCCGCACTATGACCATTTCTTTTACACTTGTTGCAAAATTTAGTGCAGAACCCCGAGTGATACTTTTCACACCTTTGGCATAGCTGCTTCTGATTGTTGTTGTTGTTGCGGTTATTATTGTTGTTGGGATGATTATTGTAGTTGCTGTTGTTGTTGTTGTTGTTGTTGGGCCGTTTGTTGTAGTTGCGATTGATGTTGCGATTGTTGGGATAATTGTTGCGATTATTGTTGTAATTGCTGTTGTTGTTGTATTGGTGATTCTTATCACCGTTTTCCTCCCACTTTCTTTTGACTTGCTTCACATTGGCCTCTTCAGCAGTCTGTTCTTTAATTCTTTCTTCAATCTGGTTCACTAGTTTGTGAGCCATTCTACATGCATGTTGTATGGAGGCGGGCTCGTGTGAACTTATATCTTCTTGGATTCTTTCCGGTAATCCTTTCACAAACGCGTCGATCTTCTCTTCCTCATCTTCGAATGCTCCCGGACACAATAGGCACAATTCTGTGAATCGTCTTTCGTACGTGGTAATATCAAATCCTTGGGTTCGTAACCCTCTAAGTTCTTTCTTGAGCTTATAGACCTCGGTTCTGGGACGGTACTTCTCGTTCATCAAGTGCTTGAATGCTGACCACGGTAGTGTGTACGCATCGTCTTATCCCACTTGCTCTAGATAGGTATTCTACCATGTTAACTCAGAACCTGTGAAGGTAAGCGTAGCGTACTTCACTTTGTCCTCTTCAGTACGCTTACTTATGGCAAACACCGATTCGACCTTCTCGGTCCACCGTTTCAATCCGATCGGTCCTTCGGTTCCATCAAATTCCAAAGGTTTGCAGGCAGTGAATTCTTTGTAGGTGCATCCTACACGATTTCCTGTACTGCTAGATCCAAGGTTATTGTTGGTATGTAGTGCAGCCTGTACTGCAGCTATGTTTGAAGCTAGAAAAGTATGGAATTCCTCTTCATTCATATTCACGGTGTGTCGAGTAGTCGGTGCCATTTCCTTCAAAATAGTCAAATGGAACAAGTTAATCATACAGAATATTAAGAGTAGTTAATAGTATTTCGTAGCATAATATGAACTCATTTATAAAAGCTTTTTCTTCATATTAGCGTTTTATAAGTTTAAATTCGGGTAGTACCTACCCGTTAAGTTCATACTTAGTAGCTAATATACAATTCAACTACTACAATTCTATATGAAAAACTGATTATAATAATATTTCGCGTTCAAACTTTTACACAATATTTTACAAACTTACAATACCGCTTATTTTACATATAGCATGAAATATAGCACACAATAAATTTGATACAAGATGGTTGTGAAGATAATTCTAGCTAGTACACAAGTCGTTCAGCAAAGGCAATAAAGACACGTAATTCATACGTCCAGAAACAAGTCATGCATTCTGGTTTTACTAGGATTACTTCCCATCCTTGGTCTTGTGGAATATAACTGTTATGGCCGTTGATAAGACAGCGTGTTGTAACGTCGTCAAAGGGACGAGGGTTACGTAATGTCCAACAGTCCCGTAACAATCTAAAAACCTCATTTCTTACCCCAATTACCGACTCCGTCACTTGTGGGAACGTTTTGTTTAATAGTTGTAGCCCGATGTTCTTGTTCTCACTTTGGTGAGAAGCGAACATTACTAATCCGTAAGCATAACATGCTTCTTTATGTTGCATGTTAGCCGCTTTTTCTAAATCACGAAGTCCAATATTCGGATATATTGAGTCAAAATAATTTCTTAACCCATTGCGTAAAATAGCATTTGGGTTCCCCGCAATATATGCGTCAAAGTAAACACATCGTAACTTATGGATTTCCCAATGTGATATCCCCCATCTTTCGAACGAAAGCCTTTTATAAACCAAGGCATTCTTGGAACGTTCTTCGAATGTCTTACAAACTGATCTCGCCTGAAATAGTTGTGCTGAAGAATTCTGACCGACTCTAGACAAGATTTCATCAATCATGTCTCCGGGTAGGTCTCTTAAAATATTGGGTTGTCTATCCTTTTTGTGTTTTTATACTGTAAAATAGACAAGAGTTAGATTCATAAAAAAAAAAATACTTATTAATACAAGCAATTTTTACATATATCATAAAGCATAAGCACACTATATTACATATATTACACCACACGAATACAACTATCTTATTCCGACTCGCTTGTTTCTTCTTCTTCGATTTTGGTTCGTTTTGCCAAGTTTCTAGGGATATATGATGTTCCCCTAATACGAGCCGTCGTTTTCCACATTGGTTTAGAAAAACCTGGCGGTTTAGAGGTTCCCGGGTCATTGTTACAACTTAAGGACTTCGGGGGTTGACGATACATATAAAGTTCATCGGGGTTGGAATTAGATTTCTCTATTTTTATGCCATTTCCCTTATTATTTTCTTTTGCCTTTTTAAATTCAGTTGGGGTAATTTCTATAACATCATCGAAATTCTCGTCGGAATCCGATTCATCGGAGAATTGGTAATCCTCCCAATATTTTGCTTCCTTGGCGGAAACACCATTGACCATAATTAACCTTGGTCGGTTGGTTGAGGATTTTCTTTTACTTAACCGTTTTATTATTTCCCCCACCGGTTCTATTTCTTCATCCGGTTCCGATTCTTCTTCCGGTTCCGACTCTTCTTCCGGTTCTGACTCTTCTTCCGGTTCCTCTTCGGGAACTTGTGAATCAGTCCACGAATCATTCCAATTTACATTTGACTCTTCATTATTATTAGGTGAGTCAATGGAATTTGTTCTAGAGGTAGACATCTATCACACAATATCAAACATGTTAAGAGATTAATATATCACATAATATATGCATGTTAATAATATATAGTTTCCAACAAAAATGTTAAGCAATCATTTTTCAAGTAAACACGGTCGAAGTCCAGACTCACTAATGCATCCTAACAAACTCGATAAGACACACTAATGCAAAATTCTAGTTCTCTAAGACCAACGCTCGGATACCAACTGAAATGTCCCGTTCTTATTGATTAAAAATGTTCCATATTAATTGATTTCGTTGCGAGGTTTTGACCTCTATATGAGACGTTTTTCAAAGACTGCATTAATTTTAAAACAAACCATAACCTTTATTTCATCAATAAAGGTTTAAAAAGCTTTACGTAGATTATCAAATAATGATAATTTAAAATATCCTGTTTACACACGACCATTACATAATGGTTTACAATACAAATATGTTACAACAAAATAAGTTTCTTGAATGCAGTTTTTACACAATATCATACAAGCATGGACTCCAAATCTCGTCCTTATTTAAGTATGTGACAGCGGAAGCTCTTAATAATCACCTGAGAATAAACATGCTTAAAACGTCAACAAAAATGTTGGTGAGTTATAGGTTTAACCTATATATTATCAAATCATAATAATAGACCACAAGATTTCATATTTCAATACACATCCCATATATAGAGATAAAAATCATTCATATGGTGAACACCTGGTAACCGACATTAACAAGATGCATATTTAAGAATATCCCCATCATTCCGGGACACCCTTCGGATATGATATAAATTTCGAAGTACTAAAGCATCCGGTACTTTGGATGGGGTTTGTTAGGCCCAATAGATCTATCTTTAGGATTCGCGTCAATTAGGGTGTCTGTTCCCTAATTCTTAGATTACCAGACTTAATAAAAAGGGGCATATTCGATTTCGATAATTCAACCATAGAATGTAGTTTCACGTACTTGTGTCTATTTTGTAAATCATTTATAAAACCTGCATGTATTCTCATCCCAAAAATATTAGATTTTAAAAGTGGGACTATAACTCACTTTCACAGATTTTTACTTCGTCGGGAAGTAAGACTTGGCCACTGGTTGATTCACGAACCTATAACAATATATACATATATATCAAAGTATGTTCAAAATATATTTACAACACTTTTAATATATTTTGATGTTTTAAGTTTATTAAGTCAGCTGTCCTCGTTAGTAACCTACAACTAGTTGTCCACAGTTAGATGTACAGAAATAAATTGATAAATATTATCTTGAATCAATCCTCGACCCAGTGTATACGTATCTCAGTATTGATCACAACTCAAACTATATATATTTTGGAATCAACCTCAACCCTGTATAGCTAACTCCAACATTCACGTATAGAGTGTCTATGGTTGTTCCGAAATATATATAGATGTGTCGACATGATAGGTCGAAACATTGTATACGTGTCTATGGTATCTCAAGATTACATAATATACAATACAAGTTGATTAAGTTATGGTTGGAATAGATTTGTTACCAATTTTCACGTATCTAAAATGAGAAAAATTATCCAATCTTGTTTTACCCATAACTTCTTCATTTTAAATCCGTTTTGAGTGAATCAAATTGCTATGGTTTCATATTGAACTCTATTTTATGAATCTAAACAGAAAAAGTATAGGTTTATAGTTGGAAAAATAAGTTACAAGTCGTTTTTGTAAAGGTAGTCATTTCAGTCGAAAGAACGACGTCTAGATGACCATTTTAGAAAACATACTTCCACTTTGATTTTAACCATAATTTTTGGATATAGTTTCATGTTCATAATAAAAATCATTTTCTCAGAATAACAACTTTTAAATCAAATTTTATCATAGTTTTTAATTAACTAACCCAAAACAGCCCGCGGTGTTACTACGACGGCGTAAATCCGGTTTTACGGTGTTTTTCGTGTTTCCAGGTTTTAAATCATTAAGTTAGCATATCATATAGATATAGAACATGTGTTTAGTTGATTTTAAAAGTCAAGTTAGAAGGATTAACTTTTGTTTGCGAACAAGTTTAGAATTAACTAAACTATGTTCTAGTTATTACAAGTTTAAACCTTCGAATAAGATAGCTTTATATGTATGAATCGAATGATGTTATGAACATCATTAC
The DNA here is from genome assembly GCF_046630445.1 of Rutidosis leptorrhynchoides. NCBI lineage: Eukaryota > Viridiplantae > Streptophyta > Magnoliopsida > Asterales > Asteraceae > Rutidosis > Rutidosis leptorrhynchoides. The sequence continues at coordinate 522,227,252 of NC_092336.1, forward strand.
TACCTTAAGTTCCTTGGATAAACCTACTGGAAAAGAGAAAAATGGATCTAGCTTCAACGGATCCTTGGATGGCTCGAAGTTCTTGAAGCAGAATCATGACACGAAAACAAGTTCAAGTAAGATCATCACTTGAAATAAGATTGTTATAGTTATAGAAGTTGAACCAAAGTTTGAATATGATTATTACCTTGTATTAGAATGATAACCTACTGTAAGAAACAAAGATTTCTTGAGGTTGGATGATCACCTTACAAGATTGGAAGTGAGCTAGCAAACTTGAAAGTATTCTTGATTTTATGTAACTAGAACTTGTAGAATATATGAAGAACACTTAGAACTTGAAGATAAAACTTGAGAGAGATCAATTAGATGAAGAAAATTGAAGAATGAAAGTGTTTGTAGGTGTTTTTGGTCGTTGGTGTATGGATTAGATATAAAGGATATGTAATTTTGTTTTCATGTAAATAAGTCATGAATGATTACTCATATTTTTGTAATTTTATGAGATATTTCATGCTAGTTGCCAAATGATGGTTCCCACATGTGTTAGGTGACTCACATGGGCTGCTAAGAGCTGATCATTGGAGTGTATATACCAATAGTACATACATCTAAAAGCTGTGTATTGTACGAGTACGAATACGGGTGCATACGAGTAGAATTGTTGATGAAACTGAACGAGGATGTAATTGTAAGCATTTTTGTTAAGTAGAAGTATTTTGATAAGTGTATTGAAGTCTTTCAAAAGTGTATAAATACATATTAAAACACTACATGTATATACATTTTAACTGAGTCGTTAAGTCATCGTTAGTCGTTACATGTAAGTGTTGTTTTGAAACCTTTAGGTTAACGATCTTGTTAAATGTTGTTAACCCAATGTTTATAATATCAAATGAGATTTTAAATTATTATATTATCATGATGTTATCATGTATGAATATCTCTTAATATGATATATATACATTAAATGTCTTTACAACGATAATCGTTACATATATGTCTCGTTTAAAAATCATTAAGTTAGTAGTCTTGTTTTTACATATGTAGTTCATTGTTAATATACTTAATGATATGTTTACTTATCATAGTATCATGTTAACTATATATATATATATATATAATATATATATATATATATATATATATATATATATATATATATATATATATATATATATATATATCCATATATATGTCATCATATAGTTTTTACAAGTTTTAACGTTCGTGAATCACCGGTCAACTTGGGTGGTCAATTGTCTATATGAAACATATTTCAATTAATCAAGTCTTAACAAGTTTGATTGCTTAACATGTTGGAAACATTTAATCATGTAAATATCAATCTCAATTAATATATATAAACATGGAAAAGTTCGGGTCACTACAATATACTTATAACTCATTGTCATTAGTACACAATGAGATGTTAAACCATCCTTAGATCATGTTAAATATATATAAATACATATATATACACAAACGTATAATTATCGTATGTTATATAGTTCGTGATATCATCGGTCAAATTGGACGGTCAAACGTTGTGTAAAACTCTTTTCAAAAACACAAGTCTCAACAATTTGGATTACTTATCATGTTGGTAAGGTTTAATTTATGTAAATATTAATCTCATAAGTATAAAATGATTGGAAAAATCCGGGTCGTTACAGTACCTACCCGTTAAATAAATTTCGTCCCGAAATTTGAATGGGATGGTCATGGCTGACAATAAGTATGTTTTCATGACGTATACGAGTTGGAAATTAGAGTTTTATTATCATCAAGTAATATTGATAAAGCAATTTGATTTTCGTGAAGAGTACGAGTGAGGCTATCACCAAAGGGTGAAATGAGTAGGTATAGATTCGTCATATCTTTTGACGTAGATAGGATTGATTTCCAAGTTCAAGAGATTTGGAGTAAAATCTTCATAATGAGATTTGATTCTTCGATAATCAAGGAAATTAGAATCCGCTTTAAATGCGATCATCTATTTTGATTGCTCTGTCAGATCTTTTACTATAAATCCACCTCCCTTCATTTCCTTACAACTCATACCTTCTATTCTTCCTCCCTCAATTCATACTTTAAAACATTTATCAGTATGCTTCATCCAGTACTGATCCTGGATATACTCTTAACTTTCATCTCTGTCATTCTTCTTTTTCATCTACCTCCGGAGGATTTTATTTATTTCTACTATTACCTTGGGGTTATAGTATTGTTAATTCTCCCATGCCTTTACGTTGCAATACGTATTGATATACACGGTTTGTAATTTATTTGTTGTCGTCGAGCTTTATATTTTCTTTTATATTCAACAGTTCCATACTTCTGTTTCCTCTTCCCGACTTCGAGTCAAGCGAATAATGGTCCGGAATTCGTAGGTATGGATTTTGAAATAAACATAGTTAATGTTCTAAGAAGGAAATAGTAATTGCACGATCTTCATTTGGTAAGTTACCAAAATGTCCGAAAAGATAGAATTGTCAAGGAGATATGTTCTTAATATGTTTGGAGATTGGGTAGAATGTAAGAGTTGTGTAACATAGCACATGATGACGTTATGATCTGTGAATCATTATGTTCCATTTAGAAACTCAGCATGAATTACTGTAATATAATCACGTTGATCAAGTGTCATTATATTATACTAATTCATGCTTCAGTTTCCAACACTACTTCAAAACATTCATATTTTAAACTCGAATTTTTCAGAATTTAGAAACTAACACAGTTTCTTTTATGTTGTAATGCAAATATTGTGAAGAGATAAATGATTTTTGATGAGGATAGTTGGGAATATATCTTCAGGAATATCGGAGATATTTATAATGAAAAATACGATGATATCTTAGAATATCTAAGATCAGGGAATGACGCAAAAAATCTGTCTGTCAAGGTTTAGAATAAGGAGTAAGGTTCTTACTAACGGTTTCAGCAGACACTGAATCATTTGAATCCTTTGAAGGTAGATTTCGTCATTATGATTTGTCCACGACCTCCTTTATACTTTGCTCAATCCGTTTTCCAGTACCAAATTTTTCGTTCGAACTTTTCCAATCTATTATTCTTTATTGTCAAACTTCTGACCGTAATTGTTGTCTACTGTCTTTACCACTTTATCAGTCTTTTCCAAAACTTCATAGCACTAATTTGTAGACTGAAGCATTTTTTAGAAACTTCACATTTGAAATATGTAATTCTTGGGGATAGACGTTGTATATATATATATATATATATATATATATATATATATATATATATATATATATATATATATATATATATATATATAACTGCTGAAATAGAAACGCTGTGAGATTTCAAAATACCCATTGTAGATTCCGCCAAAGGGGTAACGACTTGCTGGTACATCTGCTGATAATGTCGTGGAATATAAATTTTCCCTGGTAACAAAAGGGTAATCGTATGTATTACAGGTTATAATAAGGCTACTTCGAATGGAAAGTCGAGGTTGACTTGCTGAAACTGTGATAAAATTTGCTATTTTGAAAAGGAATCGCAAAGTTATTTTTGCTAATAAATGCTAAAAGATTTAACGCGGATACGTGTTAAATTATGTCCTTGGTTTCGAGAGCTTTTCAGGTGCAAAACTGCGGGTAATGTGTGGTTGGATCATCATCTCGATTGTCCATTATTTTAAGTGTCTTCAGGAATTTCGAAGGGTTTGATCATAGATTGTAATTGTTAATATACATATGATGTTTTAGGACTTTGAATGATACAAATACTTTTCTGGGTTCCAAGAATTGAATGATGTTCTAGCATAGTTTTGAAGTCAAAGTATAGTTTTGAAAGATGTAAGAGTCCTAAGAGTGATGTCTTCTATTAAGTCTTGACTTGGATTTCGTTTTGTCGTAATCAAATTTGGATGAAAATGGTTGTTTTGATTTCTATGAAAGAATGTATATTATTGTGAAGGTAGTGAGTATAGTTGATGATTGTTGAATCAGAGTCGAAGAATATAATCATATTAATCGTGAATTTATATATCTCTCGGGTATTACCTACCCGTTAAAAAAAATTTCCCAAGTAATGTTTTGTACCAGAGAATTTTATTACAATCTTTATGAAAATATATGTACATATATATCTTCTTCAGATGTAATCATGAATTTAATAAGTCAATATAATATTAGACTCATTTGATTTTCGGTTTGAGCTAGAATAAGTAATCTCTAAAACGATTAGGAACCACATATTCTTCACAGAATATTAATGAAGTTATGGATCAATAATTCATTATTTATTCTTATATATATTTCCTTAGTGAATCATGCTGATACTCATTGAACTCTTGCTAACTTCGCAAGATATGAATGTTGTTTCCCAGTAAGCTTCGAGTACATTGAAGATGAAAGTGTAAAATCAAACATATTATTGAATAATACACTTGGTTTATTATAAAACGAAATTCATTGAATTGAAACAGGGATTGTAGTTAACGATGATTAAGTTGCTGACGAAGGACTTACATCATTGCATATTTGTAGTATGAATTTAAACGAGTAGTATCTACCCTTTTTCAATTCATACTTAATAGCTTAGTACGAAAAGATTTATTTTGGTTTCCGAATTCATATATATAAAATATTTATATAAATTCTTCAGAAGAATGAGTTAATACTTCATAACTCGTTGATTCAATATACGCGTTATTGATGATATCCACGGTGATTCTTGAACTGGTGGAGCTTGTGATGTTAAAGTTGCTGACGATTCTAACGATGTTGACAGCACGGACTGTGTTGGTGAGGCTAAGGGTACTGCTGATGATGTTGGTAAAACAAGTCTAGCTTGTACCTTACGCATCATTCTTGTCGGGGTTTCTACTCTTCCTTTTATCATTTCTGTCCACTCATCTGATTTATGGTTAAGGCAGAAATAGGTAATCTCTATGTCTTTAGAGATTACATAATCACCATAGAATGTTTCTCCAATGAAGTTATGAATCAATACTTCATCGTTTGTTGTTGTTGGTACTTCTTGGTATCTATGGTGCGTGTGACGTTGATATCCGAGGTACGGATGGTGATATTGAGGCGTGTGATGCGGATGTGATTGTTGGTGGGGGTAATGATCCTGTTGATGTTGATGATGATGATAAAGTTGATGCTGGTGTTGCTGCTGGTGCTTAGGGTATTGAGGCTTGCGATGTTGATATTATTGACGGTACTGGTTATGCTGCTGATGCTGCTGATGGTGTTTGTAACCTTCGTACCGTATTCTCCAAAGCCACTACCCGAGTGTGAAGCTCGTTGACTTCTTCTATTACACCGGGGTGATTGTCGGTTCGGACGAGTGGATAAATAAAATCTAGAATTTGATGTAGTATATAATCGTGACGAGATACTCTGGAAATGAGAGAGAAAATGGTTTCTCGAACAGGTTCGCCGGTAAGTGCTTCAGGTTCATCGTCAAGAGGGAAATTTGGTGGATGGAAGGGATCACCTTCTTCTTGTCTCCAATGATTGAGGAGGCTACGAACACATCCCCAATCCATCCTAAATAGATGATGACTGATTGGTTGATCCATTCCGGTCACACTGCTTTCGGAGCTTGAGTGGTATTCCATATCGGAATCCGAGGGACTTCAACTAGTGACGAGTTCCATTTCGTATGATTGAATAAAGGATTTTTCAATATGAAATGATTTTCCAGCTATCGGGTGATATTCTAATTATATAGAATATCCACATATATAGAACAAAAGATCTCGTAGATTACGGAGGGATTTACGGAATATGTCAGACAATGTTTACAGTAACAGATACGCGTACATATGAATTAGCAAATACGCTAAGATATGAATTTTGTCTATACACCATTCATGCAATGAATGCAGTAAGACGCGTTTAGACTTAAGATGATAAGCAGGTAATTTCCTGCGGATGATAAGTAGATGATTTTCGACACAAAATGATAAGCAAAATTTTGACATGCAGACACGGTCGAAGTCCAGACTCACTAATGCAACCTAACAACTTATCAGTTTGACACACTAATGCAGACCTGGTTCGCTAAGACCACCGCTCTGATACCACATGAAACGACCCGACCCAATCCATAGGGACGAATACAATAACATATGATTACATCGCGAGGCATTTGACCTCTATATGATACGTTTTATAAACATTGCATTCTTTTGAAAAGATATACCATAAATGAATATTTAAAATTCAATGTTTTTGACATCTGATGATTTCTACATATAGACAATCACCGTAAATAACAGTTTACAAGAATACTTCCGTTGACAATGCAGTCAAAATAAATACACGGTGATGATTTTGTGAATGCAATGCTTCCTCGAATAAAACATGTATGACTCCATGCACATGGTTTCTCTAACATATATTCAAACAGCGGAAGACTTCTAGGAACCTGAGAATAAACATGCTTTAAACGTCAACATAAAGTTGGTGAGATATAGGTTTAATGCTAGCAGCGTTATAAATATAGACCACAAGATTTCATATACATAAACGTTTTAATAAAAATATTCTAAGTTGTTGAGCACTTGATAACCATACTTAACATTTAATCAACGTCGCATATTCCCTTTATTATGAAATCTTACTACACCGTACCAAGTGTAGTCACCGAAACGAAGTACTGTGCAACCGTTAAATACTGGTCGTCCAGTCCGGTTGGGGTTGTCAGGCCCGATAGATATATCAACAGGATTTGCGTTTACAATACCTCATGTAAATAGTAGTTACCAAGTTACAGGGAAGTATGCCAGTGGTACAACTCAACGTAGAATATATATTTTTAATCACTTGTGTCCATAACGTAAATCATAAAATGCATGTATTCTCATCCCAAAATATTTAGAGTTTAAAACTGGGACTATTTACTCACTTTTGCCTTGAAGGTATTTAACTCGACTTGGTCTCCGATAGATATCACGAACCTAACCATATATATATAATATATCAACATATTTTCTTTTCAAGTAATCGTTACATATATATATATATACTTATAATACTTTTAATATTTTCTTAGTCCGTAGTTAGCAGTCCGATGTTAGTGGTCCACAATTAGTTGTTCAATAAAATAAATAAAGACCCCATCGTATTCGTATTGATCAGAATTAATCTCGACCCATGGTACCATGTTGTCAAATGACGTGTTGCGTACATAAAGTACCGTGTTGTCAAATGACGTGTTGCGTACAATCATGAGGTCTTATGATTAATCTTCTCGTGTTGTTTACGGGTGGTCCTGAAATATATAAAATCAAATCATAAGTAATTATATATAAAATATCATATTAATTAGAAAAGATATGATTAATTTACTTTATCTCCAAATATTTTCGTAGCTAGACTAGCTTCGGATACCCAATCTTGTTTTAGTCGTAGTTTCTTCATTACAACTCCGTTTTTGTTGGTTCAACTTGCCACTTCCTTGGATCGAGTCAAATTTTAAGAATATGAACTGAAAATACCTTAGTTTGTATTCGAAATCACAGGTTATAGGTCAAACTTTGGTAAAACTTATGAAAGTGATCATTTTCCATCATAAAAACAACATTTAATGATCATTTTTCTAAAAATACTTACACTTTGAGTTAAACCATGAAATTTTTATGTGTTAACATATTCATAAGAAATATCATTTTTCCAGAACATGAACTTCCAATTCAAAGTTCAAGATGATTTTTAATTATCCAACCCAAAACAGCCCCCGGTTGCACTCCGACGACGTAGATTCAGTTTTTAAGGTGTTCTTTGTAAAACCAAGTTATATCTTGTTAAGTTAGCATATCATTATGATATATTACAGGTCTTGAAGTGTTTTAAAAGTTAAGTTAGAAGGATCTATTTAGTTTTCAAACAAGTTTGAAATCATTCAAACTATGTTCTTGTTGTTAAAATTTTACAACATAAAATAAGATAGCTATATAATTATGAATCGAACAAGATTATGAACAAGGTTACTACCTCAAGTTACTTGGACAAAGTTACTATAAGAGATAAGAAAAAATCTTGGAATCAAAGAGTGGTGGAGTTAGATCAAAAGGTTGGAAGTATACTTCTTCAAATGGGTGGTTATTTTTATATGTTCTTGAAAGAGTTTTCTTATGGTGTTTAAGGCTTGTAATTGAAGCTAAATGATGGGGAAAATGCTTAGAGATGATCAAGTATGAAGTTAGGAGTATTTTGAGAGAGAAATGGGGGTGTAGGTATGAGAAAATGGAGTGAAGAAATGGTGTTCATTCATAAAAATGTTTTTAGTTTATAAAGAAAAAAAAGGATTCCTAATTTTGTTTTCTTACTAATAATTCATGCTACTTGACAAATCCTAGTTACCTCATATCTAGAGCAGTAATAATGTTGATTAGGATGTTGATTTGATGTGTATATACCAATAGTAAATACATATAGAAGCTGGGTATGATACGGGTACATATACCCTAGATATACGTATAGAAATCTTGAGGAAACGGAATGAGAATTCAAATATAGCTATCTTTTGTGAATATACTTATATTGTTTTATGTATTTAAGTCCTTAAAAAGTGATTAAATACATTATATATACGATACATGTATAAGCATTATAGGTTATAAGTATATATATCAAAGAATGTTACGTATAGTTATCGTTTTGAAAACTTAAGTTTGTAGTTTCAAAATATACTTATAACTCATTGTCATTAGTACACAATGAGATGTTAAACCATCCTTAGATCATGTTAAATATGTATAAATACATATATATACACAAACATATAATTATCGTATGTTATATAGTTCGTGATATCATCGGTCAAATTGGACGGTCAAACGTTGTGTAAAACTCTTTTCAAAAACACAAGTCTTAACAATTTGGATTGCTTATCATGTTGGTAAGGTTTAATTTATGTAAATATTAATCTGATAAGTATAAAATGATTGGAAAAATCCGGGTCGTTACAATTTCACACACATATAGGCAACTAGTCCTATCCGCGTAGTTTAGTTCGTTGGTAAATCCGGTTCGTTCCACGGGGAGAATGGAGTTCAAGAGATTAAATTACCGATAGTTAATCTAGTAGAAAAGGAAAGTAATAATAAAATGTTTTAATTAAAACTTGGAATTTAACAAAAATTATAACAGTACTGTTATTACCCTTACGCGTTCCGCGTGTATATCTACGCGTTACGCGTACGAATTGGAGATACACGTTTCGTGTGAAATTATACGCGATACGCGTATGTTATGTTTGATGTGACAAAACAGTACGTATTTAAACTGAAGAAAATCTATTTGTATTTTAATTTTCTGAGTAATAATAAGTAAAAATAATAATAATAATTATTTGCAATAAAAAAATGGGAGTGTTCACTTAAATGTTTCACCTCTAGATCCATGGATTGTTTTAAAGTTAAGCTCTATTAAAAGGTTTTAGTATAAACTTAATATTTTTCTTTCGAATAAATAAAGGTTTAACTAGCTAAATTAAATCTCATTTTCATTTGACCTTATTTAGGTAGTTTACAATTTCTCAAGTATTTAAATTGAGACCCAATCTAGTTTTGACTTTCGCTAAAACCCAATCATAACGGTTTCCCTTTTTACAATTTCACTTTTATATAACTAATGATATTACCCAAGCCACCGAACTTTATTTCTAAATTAGTGTTAATAACTTATTCATAAGTTCGTCTAAATCACTTTTAATGTTGAAGCATAATTTATATAAATAAAAATAACTTTCGTTATTTGAATCTAATAAATTAAGTGACAAGGGTTAAATATCTAGGTACATAATTATGGTTCTTTTAATTAGGCTCAATGTTAAAAATACTTAAGTTACATTTTAATTTTTACAAATGATAACAATCCATTTCACTGGGGCTCTACATCTAAGCGAACACTATGGGAATTTACTAACTAATCATGATAACGATATGGGAGTAAAAATAATAATACATAAACATAAACATAATAATAAGTAACAATGACAATAAAAAAAATGAAAGTAACAAACTTACAAAAGGTCTTCAATTTAATGATTACAAATGGTAGAAAATAGAAATGAAAGCACCTTTGCACTCGCACAATAATACCATTAATCACGAACAATACACCCTTACAATATTGAAACTATTCTAATTGAACTTGAAAATGATTATGAGATGGAACAAATACTGAAAATAATTGATACGAACAATATGGAAATTAAATTGAAGTAGTAAAACTGGTTCCCTACTAACTACTACATAAAACTATCTACTACTACGGAGTATGTATCTCTCCTTTTTATTGTCCCCCTCATCTTTAGTACTATGTATATTAAATAGCAGTGTAGTAGTAGTACTCCATATCACTTGATGCGTATTTTTGTATTAAAAAATGAAAAAAGTGGATCTCGATCTGCTTTAGTAAATTAAATTTAAAAGCATGCGACTGTGTGTTGTGAAGAATTAAATCCAGCAGGAAAGAATTATTATAATATTGAAAAGTTGACCGACCCATGTGACTCTGGAATCTGAAAAATGGCCACAAGATTACGCGTTTCGCGTAGGAATCACACGTTCCGCGTAAGAGTAAAATGAATTCTGGAAATGTGTCACAACATTACGCGTTTCACGTAGATTGGTACACATTTCGCGTAAGGTTCCTTCGTGAAAGTTGTAGATTTTTGAGTTACGGACGTCTGGACACCTGATTCGTCTTTTTTCGAGTCAGTATGATTTAGTTATGATTTTTTCCTGCAGGCGCGCAGATTTCTTAATTTTGATCATTTTAACTTGTAGTCTTGAGGCGCGATGTTGTACTCTTTTGTTGCTCATTAGAAATCTTCATTTTATCTTCATTTTGATCTTTATATCATTGAAAATCCATAATAACATTTCATTCGACGCTTTGGACATTTTAACCAATTACAAACCTGAAGACTACTCGAATACACATAAAATCATAACATTTGGGACTGATATTGTGACTAAAAATATGCATGAATTGAGCAATATCACAGGCCGTATGGCAGGCCGTATGGCAGGCCGTTTGGCTTGCTGGTTAGCCTTGATTCCCTGGATCGTAACTTGATTTCTTGTCTTTCACCGTTTTCGTTCTAGAATCTTCGTTTTAGCTCCGATTCTCTTGATTCTTTTTGCACCGTCTTCGTAATTACTTGTTCTTCAATTCTAACTGACGAAGTGGGTATTTTGCTGACAAAGTTCGAATCTTTCTTGTTTTTGGGCCTTAATACCGGGGTGAAAACGTGACTTTTTAGCCGATATCACTAACTAACTCCCCCTCGAATCTTGCATGGCCATTGAAGTAGATCTTTGAAACTTGGAGTTCTTCTACCTTCAATGGTCTTTGAGTTTTCACAGCGGAATGCACATTCTCTTGACATTCATCGAAGCATCACTTTATATTGATGAAGAACTCAACTCCCCCTCAACACTTGCCTTGAAAAACTTTGAGAAACTCCCCCTTCAAAGTATATGGGGTACGGTCGATCAAGTTTGATTTCAATCAAACACATGATCGTCACATAAAGCGTATAGATCGTTGGTTCCTTCAAAGGTCCTAACGTCTCATGTACTCCGCCAAGGATATGGAAGTCTCTTTCGGTTTCGCGTGCTCACTCGTCAAAGAAGTAACGCTTTAACTTTGTCACTTTGAAGTACGAGTCCAATACCGTACGCGCATTGAAGTCATACGCACATCAACCATATACATATCTCCCCCACAATGATGCTCGCAAGAATATCGTACGAAATAAGAGCGTCATTGTATAAAATGGTTGACGTACTCGGCAAATCTCCAAAATATTCTTAAAGAATGCGTATGAGAAAAGCCGTGTGAATCCGAGCCTCGAAAATATCGGAAAAATAAGCTTTGGAGGTCTAGATTCGGTAAAGGACCATCCTTGAAAATCTGACATTCTGTAAGGGGCCAAAAGTGTCAATTTTGTAGCCAGATTCGGTAAAGGACTGCCTTTGCAAAAAGCTGAAACATGGCAGGGACTAAAAGTATAAAATTGCATCAGATTCGGTACTGAGGTCATAACAGATTCGGTAAGCCCAATTAAGTGGAACAGCCCAATAATCATTGAATCAATGGAGCTTGTCCAATAACTTCAAGGAGATTCGGATTTGGGCAGTCATAAGCAAGTGGCCCAAGAAAACAAGAGGCCTAATAACAACATATCACGTACCGAACCCAAATCTTGTAACAGATGGTACCGAATCTGAATGATAACCAAATCCGAAGAATATCCTCCATATCGAATCTTGTAACATCATTATCAAGTAACCTATACCGAATCAAATCCATGTGAAAATATCGAAATAGATACCGAGTCCTGTAACTGCCAGATACCGAAGCTAATACAGAACGAGATACCGAATCATAATCAATTGCAATACCGAATCAAAGTTACTGTACTGAAGCTAATTCTTCAAAATCGCCATGAACAAGCTGCAACAAACTTCAAATTCAAACATATTCAGCATTCAAAATCGATTGAAACATATATTATAGGCAGCGATTAAGTGATTTATTGAAGAATCTAAAGCCAAAACATCACGTACTCGTGAATTTGAAGCATGAACAGTGGCGGTAATGAAGATGAACACGAAAATCAAAATTCGATTTGCAGATGTTTTTAGATCACGAAGTCTTCATGAAACGTGCTGCAAATCATCCAACAAATACTCAAAAATCGATCTCATAACCTGAATCATAACATAATCTGTGAATTTGGATGAAGAACATTCGGTTGACTTTAGATCCGAAACTTTGACTCGAAAATTGATGCTCGATTCTTCGAATTAAGATCTGAAATTTTACAGAAACTTTTACGAGATGAAAATGAAGAACTCTGCAATTTTACTTTGCTCGATTTCATTCCGAAACAATACAGAGCTCAAATCATGTTCGTTTTTGTTGAAGTGAAGAACACGAGATCGATTCCTTAAAATTTGTTGTTGTAAACTGGAATTTTTATTCATCGAAGACTAGGATTTGCATATAGATCATGTTTCTGAGCTTGAATAGTGTCGATCATCAATAATTGTTGAAGTTGAATTTTATGCTTGATGATGAATGAGAAACTAGTACGAGTACTGTAGCAAAAATATGAAATATAAATCTGTGATTTGTTATTTTGAAATTGTGTTTTGGATAAATTGATATGAATAAGTGTCGGTGTAATTTGAAAAGTGATTTGGATAAATTTCGGTTTAGATTCAGTAAATGAGATTCGGTAACGAATGAATCTCATTTAGTTGTGTTCATGTTTTGGTAAGATTCGGTAACGAAAAGATTTTTGAAAATTTTTTGAAAAAATTTCGAAGATCTTCATATCTGCATGATTAAGATGAGGTAGGTTTACAGATTTGGTTGAAGGTTGGTTGAAGAAATATGTGTTTGTGTTTGATGGTTTGAAGGTGGAGGGAAAACATTCATGAATATTCATAAAGATCTCCTTCATGTGATGAAGGCCTAAGCTCTAATACCAATTGTAGGATCCTAGATCTCATGAATACCATGAATGTGAATAATTAACCACATGAATGTAGAGAGCATTAGTCAAACTAGTCAACTATATTCCACGGCTCTCTTGAATACATTACAAATCGGTGGCTAATGTTAGTGATTAAGGGAGACTTGGTGTTCTATATATAGCCCTCATCTATAGAACACCTCCCTTACAATCTAAGGGATATAGTTAGCTCTTTCTAGAGACCTAACAATTAACCTCAAAAAGATTTTCAATATACCTAAATACAATGTTACACAAATAACAAGTATCAAAATGGTATTTAAATTTACATAACAATTCAAATGAAAAAAAATAATTATCGTAAAATTTGAAAGTTCAAAATTCACCTTTTACAAATAGCAAAAAGACTTTTTCGGCGTTAACACTATTTCGAATAGCAGGAACTCTTTAGAAAATCTTACTCGTAGTGCCTTTCTCTAGTCATCGTGCGAAAATGGATCCAATCTTCAACCGAACTTGTTTTATCACATGTGCCACATAATTCAGCATAATTATGTGGCACACGTAATGTGTTCAAAAAATGTGTTCTGAGGTCATAAATTATTACCGAAATGAAACTATAGTCAAATATATTCGCATTGAATACGAAATATTAAAACAAAAACGATAATAGAGTTATTAATTGAGAGATTTTAAAAGTGCCACTAAATAATTGAACCATTAAACCAAGATGTCGCAAAATGTGTAAAGATTTGTGGCTAGTGGGATGATATTAACTTCAAAAATATTCTAAATGTACCTAAAAACAATGTTACATAAATAACAATTATCAAAATGGTATTAAAATTTGCATAAAAATTCAAATGCAAAGGTAATAATTATCGTAAAATCTAAAAGTTCAAAATTCACAATTTAAAAAAAGCAAAACAACTTTTTCGGCGTTAACACCATTTCGAATGGCAGGAACTCTTTAGGAAGTCTTGCTCGGAGTACCTTTCTCTAGTCATCGTACGAAAATGGATCCAGTCTTCAACTGAAATTGTTTTATCACATGTGCCACATAATTCAGCATAATTATGTGGCACACGTAATATGTTCAAAAATTGTGTTATGCGGCCATGAATTATTATCGAAACGAAACTATAGTCAATATATTCGCATTCAATACGAAATTTTAAAACAAAGACAATAATAGAGTTATGAATTGAGAGATATCAAAAAGTGTCACTAAATAATTGAACCATTAAACCAAGATGTCGCAAAACGTGTAAGGATTTGTGGCTAGGGGTGATATTAACCTCAAAAAGATTCCAAATGTACCTAAATACAATGGTACATAAATAACAAGTATCAAAATGGTATTTAAATTTTCATAAAAATTCAAATGCAAAGGTAATATTTATCGTAAAATCTGAAAGTTCAAAATTCACCTTTTAAAAATAACAAAACGACTTATTCGGCATTGAAACTATTTCGAATGGTAGGAACTCCTTAGGAAGTCTTGCTCGGAGAGCCTTTTTCTAGTCATCGTGCGAAAATGGATCCAATCTTCAGCCTAAAATGTTTTATCACATGTGCCACATAATTCAGCATAATTATGTGGCAAATGTAATATGTTCAAAAGTGTGTTCTGCTGCCATGAGTTATTATCGAAATGAAACTATAGTCAAATATATTCACATTCAATACGAAATTTTAAAATAAAAACAATAATAGAGTTATGAATTAAGAGATATCAGAAATTGCCACTAACTAATTAAACCATTATACAAAAATGTCGTAAAATGTGTAAGGATTTGTGGCTAGTGGAGTGATATTAACCTCAAAAAGATTCTCAATGTACCTAAATACAATGTTACATAAATAACAAGTATCAAAATGGTATTTAAGTTTGCATAAAAATTCAAATGCAAAGGTAATAATTATCGTAAAATCTGAAAGTTCAAAATTCACCTTTTAAAAATAGCAAAACGACTTTTTTGGCGTTAAGACTATTTCGAATGGCAGGAACTCCTTAGAAAGTCTTGCTCGTAGTTCCTTTCTCTTGTCATGGTGCGAAAATGGATCCAATCTTCAACCGAAATTGTTTTATCACATGTGCCACATAATTCAGCATAATTATGTGGCACACGTAATGTGTTCAAAAAATTTGTTCTGCGGTCATGAATTATTATCGAAACGAAACTATAGTCAAATATATTCGCATTCAATACGAAATATTAAAACAAAAACAATAATAGATTTATGAATTGAGAGATATCAAAAAGTGCCACTAATAATTGAACCATTAAATCAAGATGTCGCAAAACGTGTAATGATTTGTGGCTAGTGGGGTTATATTAACCTCAAAAAGATTTTCAATGTACCTAACTACAATATTACATAAAAACAAGTATCAAAATGATATTTAATTTTGTATAAAAATTCAAATGCAAAGGTAATAATTATCATAAAATTTGAAAGTTCAAAATTCACTTTTTAAAAATAGCAAAATGACTTTTTCGGCGTTAACACTATTTCGAATGACAGGAACTCTTTAGAAAGTCTTACTCGTAGTGCCTTTCTCTAGTCGTTGTGCGAAAATGGTTCCAATCTTCAACCGAAATTGATTTATCACATGTGCCACATAATTCAGCATAATTATGTGGCACATGTAATGTGTTCAAAAAATGTGTTCTGCGGCCAAGACTTATTATCGAAACGAAACTATAGTCAAATATATTCGCATTCAATACGAAATTTAAAAACAAAAACAATAATAGAGTTATAAATTGTGAGATATCAAAAAGTGCTACTAAATACTTGAACCATTAAATCAAAATGTCGCAAAACGTGTAAGGATTTGTGGCTAATGGGGTGATATTAACCTCAAAAAGATTCTCAATGTACGTAAAAACAATGTTACATAGATAACAAGTATCAATATGGTATTTAAATTTGCATAAAAATTCAAATGCAAAGGTAATAATTATCGTAACATCTGAAAGTTCAAGATTAACCTTTTAAAAATAGCAAAATGACTTTTTCGGCGTTAACACTATTTCGAATGGCATGAACTCTTTAGGAAGTCTTGCTCATAGTGCCTTTCTCTAGTCATTGTACGAAAATGGATCTAATCTTTAGCCGAAATTGTTTTATCACATGTGCCACATAATTCAGCAAAATTATGTGGCAAACGTAATCTATTCAAAAATGTGTTCTGCGGCCATGAGTTATTATTGAAACGAAACTATAGTCAAATATAATCGCATTCAACACAAAATTTTTAAACAAAAACAATAATAGAGTTATGAATTGAGAGATATCAGAAATTGCCACTAAATAATTGAACCATTAAACTAAGATGTCGCAAAACGTATAAGGATTTGTGGCTAGTGGGGTGATATTAACCTCAAAAAGATTCTCAGTGTACCTAAATATAATGTTACATAAATAGAAAGTGTCAAAATTGTATTTAAATTTGCATAAAAGTTCAAATGCAAAGGTAATAATTATCGTAAAATCTGAAAGTTCAAAATTCACCTTTTAAAAATAGCAAAACGACTTTTTCGACATTAACACTATTTCGAATGGCAGAAACTCTTTAGGAAGTCTTGCTTGTAGTTCCTTTCTCTAGTCATCGTGCAAAAATGGATCCAATCTTCAACCGAAATTGTTTTATCACATGTGCCACATAATTCAGCATAATTATGTGGCACTCGTAATGTGTTCAAAAAATGTGTTCTGCGGACATGAATTATTATCGAAACGAAACTATAGTCAAATATATTTGCAATCAATACGAAATATTAAAAAAACAATAATAGAGTTATGAATTGAGAGATATCAGAAATTGCCCCTAAATAATTGAACCATTAAACTAAGATGTCGCAAAACGTGTAAGGATTTGTGGCTAGTGGGGTGATATTAACCTCAAAAAGATTCTCAATGTACCGAAATACAATGTTACATAAATAAAAAGTGTCAAAATGGTATTTAAATTTGCATAAAAATTCAAATGCAAAGGTAATAATTATTGTAAAATCTGAAAGTTCAAAATTCACCTTTCAAAATACCAAAACGACTTTTTCGGCGTTAACACTATTTCGATTGGCAGGAACTCTTTAGGAAGTCTTGCTCGTATTTTCTTTCTCGAGTCATCGTGCAAAAATGGATCCAATCTTCAACCAAAATTATTTTATCACATGTGCCACATAATTCAGCATAATTATGTGGCACACGTAATGTGTTCAAAAAATGTGTTCTGCGGTCATGAATAATTATCGAAATGGAACTATAGTTAAGTATATTCGCATTCAATACGAAATATTAAAACAAAAACAATAATAGATTTATGAATTGAGAGATATCAAAAAGTGCCACTAATAATTGAACCATTAAATCAAGATGTTGCAAAACGTGTAAGAATTTGTGGCTAGTGGGGTTATATTAATCTCAAAAAGATTTTCAATGTACCTAAATACAATGTTACATAAATAACAAGTATCAAAATGGTATTTAAATTTGCATAAAAATTCAAATGCAAAGGTAATAATTATGATAAAATTTGAAAGTTCAAAATTCACCTTTTAAAAATAGCAAAATGACTTTCGGCGTTAACACTATTTCGAATGACAGGAACTCTTTAGAAAGTCTTACTCGTAGTTACTTTCTCTAGTCATCATGCGAAAATGGATCAAATCTTCAACCGAAATTATTTTATCAAATGTGCCACATAATTCAGCATAATTATGTGGCACATGTAATGTGTTCAAAAAATGTGTTCTGCGGTCATGAGTTATTATTGAAATGAAACTATAGTCAAATGTATTCGCATTCAATATGAAATTTCAATACAAAAATAATAATGGAGTTATGAATTAAGAGATATCAGAAATTTCCACTAACTAATTGAACCATTATAAAAAGATGTTGTAAAACGTGTAAGGATTTGTGACTAGTGGAGTGATATTAACCTCAAAAAGATTCTCAATGTAACTAAATACAATGTTACATAAATAACAAGTATCAAAATGGTATTTAATTTTGTATAAAAATTCAAATGCAAAGGTAATAATTATCATAAAATTTGAAAGTTCAAAATTCACTTTTGAAAAATAGCAAAATGACTTTTTCGGCATTAACGCTATTTCGAATGACATGAACTCTTTAGAAAGTCTTACTCGTAGTGCCTTTCTCTAGTCGTCGTGCGAAAATGGATCCAATCTTCAACCAAAATTGATTTATCACATGTGCCACATAATTCAGCATAATTATGTGGCACACGTAATGTGTTCAAAAAATGTGTTCTGCGGCCATGACTTATTATCGAAACGAAACTATAGTCAAATATATTCGCATTCAATACGAAATTTAAAAACAAAAACAATAATAGAGTTATGAATTGTGAGATATCAAAAAGTGCTACTAAATACTTGAACCATTAAACCAAGATGTCGCAAAACGTGTAAGGATTTGTGGCTAGTGTGGTGAAATTAACCTCAAAAAGATTCTCAATGTACGTAAAAACAATGTTACATAGATAACAAGTATCAAAATGGTATTTAAATTTGCATAAAAATTCAAATGCAAAGGTAATAATTATCATAAAATATGAAAGTTCAAAATTCACCTTTTAAAAATAGCAAAACGACTTTTTCAGCGTTGACACTATTTCGAAAGGCAGGAACTCTTTAGGAAGTCTTGCTCGTAGTGCCTTTCTCTAGTCATCATGCGAAAATGGATCCAATCTTCAGCCGAAATTGTTTTATCACACGTGCCACATAATTCAGCATAATTATGTGGCATACGTAGTGTGTTCAAAAATGTGTTCTGCGGCCATGAGTTATTATCGAAACAAAACTATAATCAAATATAATCGCATTTAACACGAAATTTTTAAACAAAAACCATAATAGAGTTATGAATTGAGAGATATCAGAAATTGCCACTAAATAATTGAACCATTAAACTAAGATGTCGCAAAACGTGTAAGGATTTGTGGCTAGTGGGGTGATATTAACCTCAAAAAGATTCTCAATGTACCTAAATACAATGTTACATAAATAAAAAGTGTCAAAATGGTATTTAAATTTGCATAAAAGTTTAAATGCAAAAGTAATAATTATCGTAAAATCTGAAAGTTCAAAATTCACCTTTTAAAAATACCAAAATGACTTTTTCGGCGTTAACACTATTTTGAATGGCAGAAACTCTTTAGGAAGTCTTGCTCATAGTTCCTTTCTCTAGTCATCGTGCAAAAATGAATCCAATCTTCAACCGAAATTGTTTTATCACATGTGCCACATAATTCAGCATAATTATGTGGCACTCATAATGTGTTCAAAAAATGTGTTCTGCGGCCATGAATTATTATCGAAACGAAACTATAGTCAAATATATTCTCAATCAATACTAAATATTAAAAAAAAAAAATAATAGAGCTATGAATTGAGAGATATCAGAAATTGCCCCTAAATAATTGAACCATTAAACTAAGATGTCGCAAAACGTGTAAGGATTTGTGGCTAGTGGGGTGATATTAACCTCAAAAAGATTCTCAATGTACCTAAATAAAATGTTACATAAATAAAAAGTGTTAAAATGGTATTTAAATTTGCATAAAAATTTAAATGCAAAGGTAATAATTATCGTAAAATCTGAAAGTTCAAAATTCACCTTTCAAAATACCAAAACGACTTTTTCGGCGTTAACACTATTTCAAATGGCAGGAACTCTTTAGGAAGTCTTACTCGTATTTCCTTTCTCTAGTCATCGTGCAAAAATGGATCCAATCTTCAACCGAAATTGTTTTATCACATGTGCCACATAATTCAGCATAATTATGTGGCACACGTAATGTTTTCAAAAAATGTGTTCTGCGGC
This sequence comes from Rutidosis leptorrhynchoides, assembly GCF_046630445.1. NCBI lineage: Eukaryota > Viridiplantae > Streptophyta > Magnoliopsida > Asterales > Asteraceae > Rutidosis > Rutidosis leptorrhynchoides. Next base: position 522,247,604 of record NC_092336.1, read on the forward strand.
CATGAATTATTATCGAAACGAAACTATAGTCAAATATATTCGCATTCAATACGAAATATTAAAAAACAATTATAGAGTTAGGAATTGAGAGATATCAAAAAGTGTCACTAAATAATTGAACCATTAAACCAAGATGTCGCATATGTGTAAGGATGTGTGGCTAGTGGGGTGATATTAACCTCAAAAATATTCTCATTGTTCCTAAATACAATGTTACATAAATAACAAGTATCAAAATGGTATTAAAATTTGCATAAAAATTTAAATGCAATGGTAATAATTATCGTAAAATTTGAAAGTTCAAAATTCACCTTTTAAAAATAGAAAAACAACTCTTTCGGCGTTAACACTATTTCGAATGGCGTGAACTCTTTAGGAAGTCTTGCTCGTTGTGCCTTTCTCTCGTCATCGTGCGAAAATAGATCCAATCTTCCGCCGAAATTGTTTTATCACATGTGCCACATAATTATGCTTAATTATGTGGTACACGTAATGTGATCAAAAAATGTGTTCTGCTGCCATGAATTATTATTGAATTGAAACTATAGTCAAATATATTCGCATTCAATACGAAATTTTAAAACAAAACCAATAATATAGTTATGAATTGAGAGATATCAAAAGGTGCCACTAAATTAATAATTGAACCATTAAACCAAGATTTTGCAAAACGTGTAAGGATTTGTGGCTAGTGGGGTGATATTAACCTCAAAAAGATTTTCAATGTACCTAAATACAATGTTACATAAATAACAAGTATTAAATTGGTATTGGTGATGTGAGATGTGTTATTGCGGCTGCGAAGGGTAGCTGGTTCAGGTATTGTAGAACGATGAATCGAAGCGTGAGACGCCGTGTGTGGTATAATTTGGTGCGAAACAAAGGTTTTTTGGAACCGCGGGTGCTGCATTTGCTATTTTCAATCCGAGATCAATAATTTCTCAGCTTAAGAGGTTGGTTGGGAAGCTGTATAATGACCCGAGTGTTCAGGAAGAACTTAGGCTGTTTCCTTTTGTCACTAGTGAGGGTCCACGTGGTGGTATTTGGATCGAGATAGGTTACTTAAATAATAAGAAAATGATGTTTACACCAGTTGAGATTCTAGGGATGTTGTTTAAGCATTTGAAGCAGGTAGCTGAGAAAAACCTCGAATCCCCTGTTGTAGACTGTGTGATTGGGATCCCATCCTATTTTACTGATTTGCATAGACGTTTGTACCTTGATGCAGCACATTTTACTGGTTTAAACCCTTTGAGGCTGATGCCTGATGGTACTGCTGATGCATTAGCTTATGGTACGGAGAACTGGCCTGATGTACCAACGAATGTTGTATTTGTGGACATTGGGCATTTTGACACTCATGTCACAGTAGTTACAGATTTTTATTCCGCCAATGTGAGAATATTGTCTCATTCTTTTGATGCGAATTTTGGGAGGTAGAGATTTCAATCAAGTTTTGTTTAATCATTTCGCAGCACAATTAGAAGAGAAGCACAAGATTGATATTCACTCCAATACTCATACTTGTATGAGGCTTCATGCAGAGTGTGAGAAGGTCAAAAAAGAACTGAGTGCCAATGCAGAACCTCAAATTAGTATCGATCGCCTGACTGATGATGTTGACGTCAAATGAATCATAACAAGTAAGGAGTTTGAAAACTTGTCATCAATTTTACTGTTCCTTGCAATAAGGCGTTAAAGAACTCTGGTTTAAGTGTTATTGAACTGGGCTCGAAAGGCCCAATTACCATAAACCGGCCCAAAACTCAAAATGGACCCGAATATCCGAACCGGATATTCGAATCTTCTATGACATGTTAGGACGCTTTTTTGTGGTACTAAACAAACATATACTTATATTGGGACCCCTTTTGTGGTACTTAGGACTCTTTTTTGTGGTACTAAATTAACATCTAGTTATATTAGGACCCTTTTGTAACATCCTCAAACCAGGCTTAGGTGAATTTACTTTTTACCCTTTAAATATTTTAAAGTAAAATAAAATATGATAATTATTTTTAAATTGCGCATATTTAATTATTATTCCAGTGGGTGCATTTTATGATAAGGGTCACATAAATAATTTATTTATTAATTTTGGACCCCGTTTGGGTTATTTAAGAGGTGCGTTGTGTTTTAGTAAACTGGTAAATACCCGTGTTTTATCATGTATGGGTTTAAAACTCACTTAAATAAATAAAAAGACATGTGTGGTTTTAATAAGTGCAGGACATGGTTTTCATTTTGTTATTCCTTTCTCCCTTGATTCATACATATCGATGCTCACACATACACACATACAAAGCCTTAAATTAATTTGATGAACATGAAAGATGAAATTGAAGAGTAGATTAGTGGGTTTATTCTTCCCTCTCCTTCTTCATCCCTCTCTCACGCACGCACCTACCCACCACCACCATGAAACCCTAGTTTTTTATTGATGAAGAAGATGATGATTTCATGAACTAAAATTGGGATTCTTGCTTCCTTAAACAACTAGCTTCAAGGTTTGTCTATAATTTATGTTTAATTCTTGTTTATTTAAGGTTTTACTAGTTGATATCAAATGTTGAAATGGATGTTTAAATCTTTGATTTTGGAGATGAATTACTTGTTATAAATGTTATAATGTTAGATTTAAGTTAGATATTTACTAGTAAGCAATTGTGGGTTGAACATAGTTTAAAAATGCAAGAAACAACAAATTTGGGGACCAGCATAGGACGGGAAGCAGCTACGGCTGCTATTACTATTTTCCAGCAGTTGCCGCTGCTGGCGACCAGCGATGGCGGTTGGCGGCCATTTGTGGTGGTTGTCGACTTTTGGAGCGTGGGACGGTTTAATTTTATTGTTTTAACCCCGACTCGCTAGTATTAATTATGTTTGATTTGGTTTTATATCTTAACCCATTTTGTTAGTATAATTTGGGTAGTAATGGGTATAGGTAAAAGTGGACTTTTCGTGCGGAATGCTCGGTTTTCTCGTGACCCCAAACTCGTTGCCCGTACTTGTATTTTATGGTTTATGTGTTATTGTAACGACCCAAACCTCGTTATTCCAAAAATACAACCCAAAAAAAAAAAAAAATTAGACAGTACCTCTGGATGGCGTCCAGTTATCTGGACAACGTCCAGTACTGAAGGCTAGGACGGCGTTCAATCATTTGGGACGGCGTCCCAATGAACTGCCAGATTCTGATCTAGGGGTCCAACTTACGCGAGCGGAAAACCCACTTCCCGACATTTTTAAACGAAACCCTTCTCACAACATAACAATATAAGTAAAACTAAGAGATTTCCACCATAAGATCGAGTTTATAACATCGGGCCCACATCGACCGTTTTACGAATTTCGTTCAAAAATACAAGTTTTGACCACAAGAGTTTAAATTCCAAAAGACACCTAGAGCATGGTGTTTGGGGTTAAACTACCCACATCTTGGTCGAACTTCCAAAAGCTAAACCCCATGAGCCACTACTAATCCAAACGGATACCTTTGCCCTTATCCACGCCGGAGCCTAAAAAGGTAAACAACGAGAGGGTAAGCAAAACGCTTAGTGAATGCAATAATTATACACATACATATATAATATACCTACTTGCAAACACTTACACATATACCGCATACATGCTAGCAACACAATTAGCTTATCATCTCAAATATAAAGTTATTAACCTCCGATACCACAAGCTAGCACAACAATAGCATATATATAACTCGAACAATGTAATATGCTTACGCTACAACACACTAACCATGGTTAACCAATCGTACAAGGGAATGGCACTCGCAAAAGGCCATCGGTGTTCATAACATCCGTTAGTGTACTTAACACCTCGTATCACTAAACCCTCGGGTAGCATCTTAACACCTCGACGGTTCACCCTTTACCATATGGAGCGGTGCCTTAACACCTCGGCACTTCACTCCTAGGTGGCATCTTAACACCTTGATGCTTCAACCCGAGTGGCGTCTTAACACCTCGATGCTTCACTTGTCTGAAACGTGGTGTCTTAACACTTCGACACTTCACATCTCACGCTACAACAAATAAATACATTATATACCTACGCATATAATTATTCCACTCACCTTAAAGTCTTTTGTGAAAGATAATCGAGCTTGCAACCTTCAATGTAATGTACCAATTACATTATGCATATAATCAATCACAAACTCAAGTTGGTCAACCAACTCACTTACCATCCTAGTGTCATTTTGACCCTTAGTGCAATTTCGACCCATTTGCACTTTTAACCCTAATTTTGGGTCAACTTCGCCAAAAACCCTAACACTAGCCAAATATGGTCTTAGTACACTTTTTAACACAAGTTTATCGCATTTTCACACTCATAAGACAACTTGGGCCATCAAAGACTCCCTTGACCCATTTCAAAGTTTACACACCCATTTGGGTCACCACATACCCAATTAACACCCACTTACATAACATCTAGGTGTGCTAGAAGTTAACTAACCAATTTAAGACCCATAAGCACATTTAACATTTCAAAACCCTAGGTTAATCATCTTTGAGTCCTCATGACCCAAACTTACCCAAAAACCCCAATTTACTAACAAAGTGGGTTTTATGTTCAACACTACCCAAACCCTAACCCTTAAACTAATTAAAATAAGAAAAATCAAGGTTAAGACTTACCACCACAACCACCACGTAGCTAGAGACTAGATGGACAACTTTAGAACTTGCACTTTAACCCGAAACAAGCTTCTTCCTCCTTGTTTGAGCTCTCTCTCACATTTAAAAGTGTTTCTCTCTCTAGTATTGAAGTGGAAAAGGTGAGGTTGGTGATAATGGAGTTATGACATCCCACTAACTGACCTTGTGGCCTTAAACTCGTCCCAAGTGTGAATTTACCAAAAAGCCCTTTTGAAAGACTTAAAATAAAACAGCTGGTCTGCCAGTTCATCTGGACGGCGTCCAATATTCTGGACGGCGTCCAGTCCTTCACTGTTGGACGGCGTCCTCTGTCCTGGACGGCATCCCACTAACCTGGAAAAACAGGATCTTACAACTCTCCCCCACTTGAACTGGATTGCGTCCTCGCAATCCAAGCCGCATGACAAGAATGAAGATACACCAACACAAACTCTTCGGTCTCCCAAGTAAACTCGAAACCTTTACTACGACGCCATTGAACCTTATAAGTTCTCACCTCTTTATTCCTCAACCTTTTCACCTTCTCATCGAGTATCGCAATCGGCTCCTCAACATACTCTAACTTGTTGTTTAGTTCAATTTCGTCTAATGGCATCCATGAAGAATCATCCGCAAGACACTTATGGAGATGGGAAACATGAAATGTATTATGGTTCCCCGCAAGCTCTTCGGGTAATTCCAAACGATACGCAACTTCACCAACACGAGCTAAAATCTTAAATGGCCCAATAAACCGAGGAGCTAATTTTCCCCGTTTTCGAAACCGAATAATACCCTTCCATGGCGAAACCTTAAGCATCACCATGTCACCTTCTTGGAACTCAATCAATCGCCTACGTTTGTCGGCATACGAATTTTGTCTATCTTGTGCCGCTTTCAAATGATTCCGAATCATCTCAATCTTACTATTCATCTCTAAAACCAAATCGGTACTCCTGATTTCTCTTTGACCCACTTCACCCCAATAAATCGGAGTTCGACACCTCCGCCCATAAAGCATCTCGTAAGGGGGCATCCCGATACTAGTATGATAACTATTATTGTACGAGAACTCCACCAATGGTAAGTGCTCATCCCAACTACCCCCGAAATCAATAATACACATCTGTAACATATCCTTCAATGTTTGATTCGTACGTTCGGTTTGACCGTCCATTTGAGGATGGTACGCTGTGCTCATTCTCAATTGTGTACCCATATCTTCATGAAACTTATTCCAAAACCGAGATGTGAAACGAGTATCCCTATCCGAAATAATAGATATAGGAACCCCATGTCTCGATATCACCTCCTTGATAAACAACTTTGACAACGCCTCTGATGATATCGTTTCCCGAATGGGAAGAAACAAAGGACTCTTCGTCAACCGATCAAGTATCACCCAAATCGAATCAAATTGGGTTCTCGCCGTCTTTAGTAACTTTGTAATGAAGTCCATGGTGATGTGCTCCCATTTCCATTTCGGGACTTTCAACGGTTGTAATTTACCATACGGCTTTTGGTGTTCGGCCTTAACTTGCAAACACGTGATGCATTGTTCAACATACTTTACAACATCACGTTTCATGCCAGGCCACCAATACTCTTTCTTCAAATCAAGATACATTTTCGTCGCGCCCGGATGAATGGAATACTTTGACTTATGCACTTCATCAAGTAGCACTCGTGGAAAATCTCCCATTCTCGGCACCCACACTCGTCCTTGAAAGGACAACAAACCATGCGGGCCCAAGGTAATAGACTCCGTTTGGCCCACAATTCATTCCTCATGCTTATTGTTAACAAAAGCTTCAATTTGAATCTCACCGAACTTTACAAGAAAATCGTTAGTAATAATCATGCGTAACGATCCTACTCGTATCGCCGGATGTTGATTCTTCCGACTTAACGCATCCACCACCACATTCGCCTTACCCAGATGATAAAGTATTTCACAATCGTAATCTTTTACCACATCCATCCATCTACGTTGACGATAATTCAAATCTCGTTGGTCAAAAAGATGTTTTAAGCTCTTATGGTCCGAATATATCGTACATTTGACACCGTACAAATAATGGCACTAAATTTTCAACGCATGAACAACCGCCGCCAACTCAAGATCATGAGTCGGATATCTCGTTTCGTGTTCCTTTAATTATCGAGAGGCGTAAGCGATGACTTTACCTCTTTGCATTAGAACACACCCGAGCCCATTTAAAGACGCATCACAATAAACCGTCATGTCTTCTACCCCTTCCAGTAATACTAACACCGGAGCTTGACATAACTTCTCTTTTAACAATTGAAAAACAATTTCTTGCTTGTTCTCCCAATTAAATCTCGTGTTCTTTCTCGTCAACTTCATCAAAGGAGAAGCGATTTTAGAAAAGTCTTGGATAAACCGACGATAATAACCGGCCAATCCGAGAAAACTTCAGATTTCCGTAGGCGTAGTCGATAGTCCCCAACTTTTTACCGTCTCAATCTTCCCCGGATCTACTTGAATACCATCTTTGTTCACAATATAGCCGAGGAATTGAACTTCCCTTAGCCAAAATTCACATTTGGAGAATTTTACATACAATTTCTCCTTCCGCAACGTCTTCAACACACCACGCAAATGATGTTCATGTTCCTTCATACTCTTCGAATAGACAAGTATGTCGTCAATGAACACAATCACCGACTTGTCCAACTTAGGTTGGCACACTCAGTTCATAAGATCCATGAATGCCGCCGGTGCATTCGTAAGGCCAAAAGGCATAACTACAAACTCAAAATGCCCATAGCGCGTTCGAGAGGCCGTTTTCTCAATATCTTCCTCACGGACCCGCATTTGGTGATAGCCGGACCGTAAGTCAATTTTAGAAAAATAAGTCGCGCCTTGAAGTTGATCAAACAAATCATCAATCCGAGGCAATGGATAGCGATTCTTGATTGTCACTTTATTCATCTCCCGATAATCGATGCACATCCACATACTACCATCTTTCTTCTTCACGAAAAAAATCGGAGAGCCCCATGGCGAAGCACTCGGTCGAATGAAACCCTTTTCAAGCAAATCTTGGGTTTGATTTAAAAACTCTTGCATTCCCGTTAGTGCTAAACGATAAGGTGTTTTAGCAATGGGTGTAGCACCCGGAACCAACTCAATGCCAAATTCAACTTGTCTTTCTGCCGGAACACCCGGTAATTCATCCGGAAAAACGTCTTCAAATTCACTAACCGTCGGAATTTCACGAATGGATGGTGGCTCTTCACGAGTATCAAATACATGAGCAAGAAAAGTCATGCCACCACTAACAAGAAAACGACGTGCCCGTGCATATATAAGTGCATAATGGCACAAGTCTTCTTCGTTTTTCACCAAGAATAATTAACTCTCCCCCGCTAGGGGTCTTCACAAGAATAGGCTTTTCATGGCATGCAATGTCGGCTCTATAACGATCGAGCCAATCCATACCAACGACAATATCGAATTCACCCAAGGTCATCGGGATAAGATCAATTTTAAACGTTTCGGTACCAAACACAATATCACAATCATTACAAACATCAACACCTAGCACTGTCTTACCATCCGCTATTTCAACTTCTACCGGATGACTTAACTTAGCTAGCGGTTTACCAAGCTTAGACACAAAACGCGGAGACACAAACGACAAATTTGCACCGCTATCAAATAGTATCCTTGCCGGATTAGAGTTAACCATGAAAGTACCTGAGACAACTTCATTGGATTGCTTGGCTTCATCATTCGTCATCAAATAATTTCGTCCTCTAGCCGTACCCGCCTCCTTCTCTAACCGTTTAACATGATCGGTGTTCAAATCGGGACACTCTGACTTTCGGTGTCCTTGCTTTTGGCAATTGAAACATGTGAGTTTGTTTCCGGAAGATGGGTTCGGGCAATCACGAGCCATATGACCCACTTGTCCATAATTGTAGCATGTATAAGAAAAACCCCCGGAAGCACTCTTCTTCATGCTATTGACACTTTCGAAACCCTTCTTGCTCTTGCTCTTTTTACTTGAAAAGCTCGAATGACTCGAACCTTCAAATTTTCTCTTAGAAAAAGAGAAATCACTTCTTTTTGGAACCTCCGGCTCAAAACCCCGGGCTAACTCAAACGATTCATCAAAAGACTTAGCCATTCCCCGACTAATCTTACGCTTCAACTCATCGCTTAGTGTACGATAAAAATCTAGCATCAATATTCGGTCATCACCTACATACTCCGGACAAAAATGAGTCTTTGACAAGAAGGTAGACTTGAGAGTAACCAAGTCCATCGAACCTTGTCGCAAATTACGCAACTCATCCCGGATTTTGTTAAGGTCGGATGGAGTCCGATATTCATCAAAGAACTCCTTTTTAAACTCATTCCACGTCAAGCTCATACATTGCTCTTCACCATACAACTTAATCTTATCGTCCCACCACAACTTAGCCTCTTCACGCAACATACTAGAATCATATCTCATTTTCTTCTCGGGAGGACATTCGGAGGTACGGAAAGCCCCCTCGATGTCAAAGATCCAACATGTACTTTTCAACGGATCCCTTACTCCATTAAACATAGGAGGTTGGGCATCTTTGAAATTTTTGTAATGGAAGTCTCGCCTTCCATACCCACCACTACCATCACCCCCTTCGCCCCGAGAATGAATGTTTCTAGCTTCTAATGCCTCTTCGATTGCGGCACTCATTCGCTCATTGATTAACTCGGTTACTTGCCCATCAATCGATTCTTGGAAAACCTTTCGGACATCCTCAAGAAATTCTGCTCTTTGCTTTTTAACGATGGCCTCAACCTTGGCCGTAAACTCGAGGTCCTTGCTCGTACCTCCTTCATGGTTCTCGGGTCCATTTCTCGTCTTCATACTATAAAATGGAAATAGATTAAACAATGAAACGAAAGGACATAACATAAAAGCATATATGCACATCTCACAACGCCCCATCTTGCTCAAAAATCATCGTACATCGCTTGTTTGACACGATTTGAACCCGTAACAATGGTAGCTAATCATTGTTACGCGACCACGTCGCATTAACTTGCTACTACAACATCTATCTCGCTTGATGATTGCAAATACAACGCAAAACAATTAGCGCATAGCTAGTTCACCTAAACCTAGGCACTAACAAATCCACGGTCCGACCCGTCTCCTACAAGTCCCGCATAAAACGCATTCACAATAAAGTCTAAGTCTATGCACCTATCTCAAGTCACCTAAATCCCTTAGACCATGCTCTGATACCACTTGTAATGACCCAAACCTCGTTATTACAAAAATACGACCCAAAAACAATTTTAGACAGTATCTCTGGACGGCGTCCAGTTATCTGGACGGCGTCCAGTTATCTGGACGGCGTCCAGTACTGAAGGCCAGGACGGCGTCCAATCATTTGGGATGGCGTCCCAATGAACTGCCAGATTCTGATCTAAGGGTCCAACTTACGCGAGCGGAAAACCCACTTCCCGACATTTTTAAATGAACCCCTTTTCACAACATAACAATATAAGTAAAACTAAGAGATTTTCACCATAAGATCGAGTTTACAACATTGGGCCCACATCGGTCGTTTTACGAATTTCGTTCAAAAATACAAGTTTCGACCACAAGAGTTTAAATTCCAAACGACACCTAGAGCATGGTGTTTAGGGTTAAACTACCCACATCTTGGTCAAACTTCCAAAAGCTAAACCCCCGTGAGCCACTACTAATTCAAACGGATACCTTTGCCCTTATCCACGCCGGAGCCTAAAAAGGTAAACAACGAGAGGGTAAGCAAAACGCTTAGTGAATGCAATAATTATACACATACATATATAATATACCTACTTGTAAACACTTACACATATACCGCATATATGCTAGCAACACAATTAGCTTATCATCTCAAATACAAAGCTATTAACCTCCGATACCACAAGCTAGCACAACAATAGCATATATATAACTCGAACAATGTAATATGCTTACGCTACAACACAATAACCATGGTTAACCAATCGTACAAGGGAATGGCACTCGTGAAAGGCCATCAGTGTTCATAACATCCGTTAGTGTACTTAACACCTCGTATCACTAAACCCTCGGGTGGCGTCTTAACACCTCGACGCTTCACCCTTTACCTTATTGAGCGGTGACTTAATACTGTAGTGCCCCGACCAAATCCATATGGACGAGAACATTACATATGATTACATAGCGAGGTATTTGACCTCTATATGATACATTTTACAAACATTGCATTCGTTTTTAAAAGACAACCTTTCATTTCATCGAAAGTTGACAGGTGTGCATACCATTTCATAATATCCAAACTATAAATGACCTAATCTGTCATTTACTTCATAATAATCTCTAATGAACTTCAACGACTCGAATGCAACGTCTTTTGAAATATGTCATGAATGACTCCAAGTAATATCTTTAAAATGAGCTAATGCACAGCGGAAGATTTCTTTCAAACCTGAGAATTAACATGCTTTAAAGTGTTAACCAAAAGGTTGGTGAGTTCATTAGTTTATCATAACCATTCATTTCCATCATTTTAATAGACCACAAGATTTAATATATTTCCATTTTTCCATTTCTCATAATCTGCATGCATGCATTTAAGTTGATTATAGGGTGAACACCTGGTAACCGACATTAACAAAAACGCGTCTAGAATGTCCCCTATCATTCCGGGAAAACCAATTTGACATGATATACAATAACATCGAAGTACTAAAGCATCTGCAACAATTAGTAGACTGGTTTACTAATTCTTCGGATGGGGTTCGTCGGGCCCATAGATCTATCTTTAGGATTCGCGTCAATTAGGAGCTCGGTTTCCTAATTCTTATATTACCAGACTATAAAGGGGTATATCCGGCTTCGATCCATTCACCCATATAATGTAGATTTTAATTACTTGTGTCTATTTTGTAATATATGCATAAAAGTTGTGCATGTATTCTCAGCCCCAAAAATGTAAAGAGTAAAAGGGGAAAAGGCAAATGAAACTCACCATACTGTATTTTGTAGTAAAAATACGTATAACGATATTGAATAAATGTAGGGTTGGCCTTGGATTCACGAACCTATATCATTTGTATATTTATTAATACACATAACCGTAATCGAACAAATTTATTTATTATATCTTAATTTATATATTATATATTTAATTTGTGTATATAATCAAAATGATTAACATCTATATAGTTATATTAATATATCCATATTTATTTATATATATTATTGTTTAGTGTTATAATCAATAGTTTGTTATATGTATGTATTTAAATAAATAATAATAGTAAGTTTGATTTATATAGTTATGTGAAATATTAGTATGTGTAATAAGTATATTTTATGTACAAAATATTTATCTCTTTAAAAAGATAGTTTTTGATAATAATGATGATGTACTAATAATAACTTTATTAATAATAATACTAATAATTAGTAATTCGCTTAAATTAAAATTTTATCCATAGTTTTTAAATCCATACATTTATATATATTCTTATAATCTTAATGATAATATCTTTAAAACTTTTATTGTCATAATCATAATACTTTTATTAATAATGATATTGATCATACTACTACTAATAATAATAATGATAGTAAAAATGTTACTTTTAAGGATAATATTAGTTTTAACAAAAACGACCGGTTTAAAAATAACGTTACTTTAGTAATAAGGGTAATAATAATAGTACTAATACTGATAATAATAATAATAACTTTAATAATGTTACTACTAATGTTAATAGTGATAATGATAATACTAATAATAATAATGATATTGTTAAGAATGATATTTATATTAATAATCATAATAATAATACTAATAATGATAATGATATTAATCTTAATAATAATGTTAATAATAATAATAATAATACTTATCATATCAAAAACAATAATAATAATAATAATAATAATAATAATAATAATAATAATAATAATAATAATAATAATAATAATAATAATAATAATAATAATAATAATAATAATAATAATAATAATAATAATAATAATAATAAATGAATGAAATGAGAAGAAAATGTATACCCTAAAAAGAAATGCACCAGACGGGACTCGAATCCTAGACCTCTCGCTCACCACAAACAATCCCAACCAACCATCTGTTTCCTGCTTTTCATAATTAAATCGTAACCCTATAATATTTATCCTGTTATCAATCAGCCCAACAGCAACCCCATATTTCGGCCCAACAGAGAAGGGCAGCCCAACAAAACTGCTGAACAAGGCAGCCCAACAACAGTCTCGGCCCAAGTTCAATTTGTTTTTAATTTCAATATAAGCCTCGTGAATCTTAAAGTAGCTGGAGGTTTGTTTCTTGTGGGGTTTGTTATAAAAAAAATAAACTAGGAAAAGGCAATTAGTAGCCCCCATCGACCCCTCCATTATTCTTTTTAAACCGTACCACAACAATCAAAAAAATATATATCAATCTCCTTCCATCGTTATCAGTTCATCTTCCCCATCATCATTGTTTTAGAAACACCAGTAAACACGCAGCAGCAATAATTTGTTCGATGTTTATGGTATTTGAACAGACAAGAAACAATAGAAAGAGAAACAGAAAAATAGTAAGCATGGCAGGTGTTGTTTTGTTCGACCAGAAAAGAGAACAAAGAGACGAGTAAAATACAGAAGTTAAATGCAGTAACAGGTTTAAAGGTTTTAGTTTTTGTAATGCAATCATTCCAAGTCAATTTGTATGTGTGGGTTTCGTGTGCGTGTGGTATTTGGACAGAACAAATGGGTTTCATTCTTTTGGGTTAGAATCCAAATAGGAACAACAAACAAAACTAAAGCAATTATGTGAGGATGATGGGTATGGTTATACATGAAGTTTCTTGTAATTTCATAACATTGAACAAAAAAAATATATATAACGAAACCGGTGGTGGTAAAATGGTTGCAACAGAAAACAGTAAGTTGGCGGTGGATGTTTTAAGGGTGATGATGGTGGTTTAGTTTCAGTTTCGTAATCATATTAGACAAGAGACAAGATGCAGTAGTAACCAATAAAACAGAAAGGTGGCGTGATCATAAGGAAGGCAAGGGTGAAGAAAAGGTGGTTGTTTAATGGTGGTTCTCGGTTATTAAATAGAAATGAAAGATAGATGGTTTCATATGAGCATGTATATGTAATATAAATCTAAAGGTAGAAACCAAAAGCAAAACAGTGACGGGTTTGTAGTTGTGATCCTAAAATACAGAAATGAAAATAGAAAGAAAGAGTGGTTTTGATTGGTGATTACAAAGGTGATGGAATGTTTGTTGTGTTGTTATCCGAAAGCAAAAATAGAAGAGTCGAGCAAGAAGCAAGTATCGGGTTATGGGTTTCTTTTGTATTATGCATAAATAAGAATGTAGAGTTTAAATAAACTCACAAAGGAGAAGATGGGTTTACAGAAAGTAGAAGAAGGATGAATATATGTGTAGTGTGTGTGTATAATGCAAAATAAGAAGGAGTAATATTACTCCTGTGTGTTTTGATATGCATATGTATATATTATAGATATTTAGGATAAAAGAACACAAACAATAACATTGATTGATAATCAATCAACAATAATAACATTTTCAATTTATTCAATTATACGGATAATTAGTAACCAAATATGTATATAATATAATAATAATTATCATATAATAACAATAACTTACTAAACGTGTGGAATGAAAAAGAAAGAAACAGTGAGCAGCCTTTGAATTTAGAGTTATCCTACCGACAGTTTTCACGAACTGTGTTATAACGTGGTTCATTGCTAAACAATTAAAATATAAAAGTGTTCCTAAAAATTCCAAACTTTTAGATTAAATATATTTAATTATTTCACTCATTAACTGTTTAAAACCTGATCAAAAATGTTCTTTAATTATTTATTTTCTGTTCCAATCTATATGTACGGAGTACTAATATTTAAACTTAAAAGGGTAAAAATATTTTTATCAGGTCTAAAATCTTCGTAATCGATTTAAAGTTCAACTTCTATTTTAAATCTTCATAAACATGTATTAGATCTATATGAACGCTAGCAAAATGCCAACCGAGTATTACTATTTAAGCTCGAAATCATTTATTTTTAATTTACTATATGTATATATAAGTACATTCTAAATATCAGTCTCAGTATATAACTAAATATATTAAATATACATTTTCAAATAAATAAATTTAATATTTAATCTTATATATTTATAATTAATATTCATGTATCTATTTGCAAATAGTTGTTCGTGAATCGTCAGGCATGGTCAAAGGGTAATTGATTACATGAATATAATTTCAAACTTTTTAAGACACAACATTACAGATTTTTGCTTATCGTGTCAGAACATATAAAGATTAAAGTTTAAATTTGGTAGGAAATCTCCAGGTCATCACAGTACCTACCCGTTAAAGAAATTACGTCCCGAAATTTGAATGAGGTGGTCATGGCTAACAATAAAAATGTTTTCATGACGAAGATGAGTTGATAATAGAGTTTTATCATCATTGAGTAATATAGATAAAACAATTTGATTAATTGAAGAGTACGAATGAAGATATCACAAAAGAGTGAATTTAAGAAATAAGGTTTCGTCTTCACTTTTGACGTTGTCTTGGTTGAATTTAGAAAATAAGGAGCGTCTTAACTTTTGACGTCCTCTCGGTTGAATTCCGGAATTCAAGGGATATAAAGAAAATCTTCAAAATCTAAAAGATTTGATTCTTCGGCGAGTAAGGAAATTAATATCTCTATAATTAAATACGGTGATCTGCCTCGATTGCTCTGTCTGATATTCTCATTATAAATAAAGCTTTTTTCGTTCCATTAGTTTCACCATTCCTATACTTTCTTTCTTTGTTCATATATCCCAAAAGATTATGAAATTTCTTAATCCAGTTCTGATCCTTGTTCTTATCCTTATTTTTGTAATAATCATTCTTCTTTTCCAACTTCCACCGGAGGAATCTGCTTTCTTCTACTTCGCACTTGGGGTTATAGTGTTTTTTTTTAATTGTCGCGTGTCTTTATGTTGCGATAATCGTTGATATACATGGTTTGTAATTTCTACGTTGTTGTTGGGTTTTATATCTTCCCTTATATTTCAATGTCACTGCTTCTGTCTCCTATAATCATTGTTATCCATAGTTAATGCTCTCTCCTATTTGCTGCGTTTATTCTCCCTTTCTACTTCGGTGCGTCATGATTTTGTTTTCTTTTCGCAAGTAATGATCCAGACTTCATAGGTATGGAGTTTCGAATTATCTTAATATACAAGGTAGAAAGGAAAGGTAGTAGCATGATCTTGGTTGGTTAAATTACCATGATTCAAGGAAAAAGATAGAACTATCAAGAAGATATGTTCTTGATATGTTTGGAGATTAGATAGAATGTAAGAGTCGTGTAACATGGCACATGATGATGGTACTGTGAATCATCACGTTCCATTAGAAACTCAGCATGAATTACTGTAATATAATCACGTTGATCAAGTGTCATTATATTATACTAACTCATGCATCAGTTCCCAACACTACTCCAACAACATTCACAATTTAAACTTGAATTTTAAAGAAATTTAGAAACTAAAGTAGTTTCCTTTATGATGTAATATAGATAGCACGAAGACATAAATAATTTTGGACGAGAATATTTATGAAAATATCCTCAGAAATATCGTAGATATTTATGATGATATTTTGGAATTTCTAAGTTCGATGGTTGATGAAGAAAGATTTTCCGCAAGATTTTATCATGAGTACGGAGCTAGATATTCGTTGAAGGTTTCACCGGATCCAGAATTACCTGGTTTCTTTGAATATATGGTATGGTCCTTGTATTTGGCATTGGTCTCCTTCATGGTTTGCTCAATCTATTTTTCAATACCAAATTTTCTATCGAACGTTCCTAACACTCCTTTCTTTATCATCAAACTCTTGTCCGTTTAGACCATCTACAATTTTTCTGTTTCCTCTGCATTTAATGCTACGACATCTGAATCATCGGTTATCAATCCGAGGTGGTTTCAGGAGAATTGTGGTTTTAGATGATTAAACGCTGATGGTAATATGGTGAAATATAAAAGGTTCCCCGGTAACAATAAAAGAGCATACATATATATCAAGGTTATAATAAGGTTGTTTCGAACAAAAGTTGAAGTTGACATGTTGGAGCTGTGACAAAATTGGCTAATTTGGAAAGAGATTGAAAAGTTATTTTCGGAAATAATAACGCTAAAGGGATTAGCACAGCTACGCGTTAGACGTTTTCTCAGTTTCTGAGAGTTTTCAGGTGCATATCTATGCGCATCAATCTTTTCTTCCGTAGATGAAGTGCGGTTGGTACATCTTCTCGATTGAGGTGTTTTCAAGAATCATGAAAGGTTTGAACGCAGATTGAAATCGTCAAGATACAAATGAGGTTTAAGATGAAATCAAGTGGCAACTTGAAGAATTGTTTAGTTTCATATGTTATTATCAATATTTTAATTCATTTTAATTGTCCACTGTTGGTAGTCCTCAGTTGATTAGTCCACGGTTATCTAGGAACAGTTAGCTAGGATTTGGTTAGCGTGGATTCTTAACAAAATTTCTCATAGTTAATTTGTTTATTTCTAACAAATTTTATTCCGTCAAATGTTTTCTTCATTATGCCACTTGTTGGATTCTGATAGGTCAAAATCCAAATATGAAATTTGAATGGAAATGATTATTCTGTGGTGAACGGATTCATTTATCTGTGGATGTAAGTAGGATAGAAAATGACTATTGAATCAGATTTGAAGAATGTGCAGTGTAACTTATTAAAGTGAAATCTAAATATTCCTCGGGTGTTACCTACCCGTTAAAATAAAATATTTTCATCATTAACAGTTTGCACGAAAGAATTTTTAATCACAATCTTTATGAAAATATATATACATATATATCTTCTTCAGATGTAATTATGGATTTAATGAGTCAATATAATATTAGACTCATTTGATTTTCGATTTGAGCTAGAATAAGTAATCTCTAAAACTATTAGGATCCACATATTCTTCGCAGAATATTAATGAAGTTATGGATCAATACTGGATCCACATATTCTTCGCAGAATATTAATGAAGTTATGGATCAATACTTCATCGTTCATTGCTGTTGGTACTCCTTGGTATCTATGGTGCGTAAGATGTTGATGTTCGTGGGGCAGATTGTGAAATTGAGGCTTGGGATGCGGATGTTGTTGTTGGCGGTACTGTTGATGCCGGTAATGTTGCTGAAGCTGGTACATATTGCACCATATTTTTCAAAGCTACAACTCGGTTGCGAAGCTCGTTGACTTATTACTCCGGAATGATTGTCGGTAGGAACGGGCGGTGAATAAGGTTTTGAATTTGAGATAGTATATAATCATAGTGAGATATTCAGAAAATGAGGGTGAAAATGGTGTTTCTAATAAATTTACCGGTAAGTGTTTCAGGTTCTTCGCCAAGAGGTGAATTCGGTTGATGGAAAGGATCGCCTTCTTCGTGTCTCCATTGATTAAGTCGACTACGAACTCATCAGATGAATTGGGGAGGTTGATTGATTGATTCATTCTAGTTACGCTGCTTTCAGAGCTAGAGTGGATCTCCATATCGGAATCCGAGGGACTTGAACTAGTGGTGAGTTCCATTGCGTACGATTGAATGAAGGATTTCTCGATATGAAATGACTTTCAGATATTGGATAATATTCTAATTACATAGAATACATATACATAGTACAGAAGATCCCGTAGATTACAAAGGGAATTAAGGAAACGTGTTAGATAAAGTCTACGGTAACCGATACGCTAAGATATAAATTAGCAGATACGCTAAGATATGAATTTTGTCTATACACTATCCATGCAATCAATGCAGTAAGATGTGTCTAGACTAAGAATGATAAGTAGATATTTTTCGGCAAATTGTGGTAAACAAAAACTTTTGACATGCAGACCAGGTTCAAGTCCAGACTCATTAATATAACCTAACAACTACTAGGTCGAAGTCCAGACTTCACTAATGCATCCTAACAACTCCTAGTTAGACACACTAATGCAGACCTGTTTCGCTAAGACCACCGCTCTGATACCACATGTAGTACAGTTGGGAACAACCACCGTCCCACCCAGTGCTTTCCCAGCTAACCGCCTGGTGACCATTGAGTGTACCTCAGTTACTGATTTTAGGGCCTGTCTCTCGGCTACTGCCAACCCTCGTAAGGGATCGTAAGGAGTAAGAGTCAATGCTTCGTCATAGGTAACACTGTGAGAACCTCCTTTACGACTAACCCGCCACACATGGACGACGTTATACCAGCTCTGATGCCACCTGTAGTGCCCCGACCAAATCCATATGGACGAGAACATTACATATGATTACATAGCGAGGTATTTGACCTCTATATGATACATTTTACAAACATTGCATTCGTTTTTAAAAGACAACCTTTCATTTCATCGAAAGTTGACAGGTATGCATACCATTTCATAATATCCAAACTATAAATGACCTAATCTGTCATTTACTTCATAATAATCTATAATGAACTTCAACGACTCGAATGCAACGTCTTTTGAAATATGTCATGAATGACTCCAAGTAATATCTTTAAAATGAGCTAATGCACAGCGAAAGATTTCTTTCAAACCTGAGAATAAACATGCTTTAAAGTGTCAAACAAAAGGTTGGTGAGTTCATTAGTTTATCATAACCATTCATTTCCATCATTTTAATAGACCACAAGATTTAATATATTTCCATTTTTCCATTTCTCATAATCTTCATGCATGCATTTAAGTTGATTATAGGGTGAACACCTGGTAACCGACATTAACAAAAACGCGTCTAGAATGTCCCTTATCATTTCGGGAAAACCATCGGACATGATATACAACAACATCGAAGTACTAAAGCATCCACAACAATTAGTAGACTGGTTTACTAATTCTTCGGATGGGGTTCGTCGGGCCCATAGGATCTATCATTAGGATTCGCGTCAATTAGGAGCTCAGTTTCCTAATTCTTAGATTACCAGACTATAAAGGGGCATATCCAGCTTCGATCCATTCACCCATATAATGTAGATTTTAATTACTTGTGTCTATTTCGTAATATATGCATAAAAGTTGCGCATGTATTCTCAGCGCCAAAAATGTAAAGAGTAAAAGGGGAAAAGGCAAATGAAACTCACCATACTGTATTTTGTAGTAAAAATACATATAACGATATTGAACAAATGTAGGGTTGGCCTTGGATTCACGAGCCTATATCATTTGTATATTTATTAATACACATAACCGTAATCGAACAAATTTATTTATTATATCTTAATTTATATATTATATATTTAATTTGTGTATATATTCAAAATGATTAACATCTATATAGTTATATTAATATATCCATATTTATTTATATATATTATTGTTTAGTGTTATAATCAATAGTTTGTTATATGTATGTATTTAAATAAATAATAATAGTAAGTTTGATTTATATAGTTATGTGAAATATTAGTATGTGTAATAAGTATATTTTATGTACAAAATATTTATCTCTTTAAAAAGATAGTTTTTGATAATAATGATGATGTACTAATAATAACTTTATTAATAATAATACTAATAATTAGTAATTCGCTTAAATTAAAATTTTATCCATAGTTTTTAAATCCATACATTTATATATATTCTTATAATCTTAATGATAATATCTTTAAAACTTTTATTGTCATAATCATAATACTTTTATTAATAATGATATTGATCATACTACTACTAATAATAATAATGATAGTAAAAATGTTACTTTTAATGATAATATTAGTTTTAACAAAAACGACCGGTTTAAAAATAACGTTACTTTAGTAATAAGGGTAATAATAATAATAATAGTACTAATACTGATAATAATAATAACTTTAATAATGTTACTACTAATGTTAATAGTGATAATGATAATACTAATAATAATAATAATGATATTGTTAAGAATGATATTTATATTAATAATCATAATAATAATACTAATAATGATAATGATATTAATCTTAATAATAATGTTAATAATAATAATAATAATACTTATCATATCAAAAACAATAATAATAATAATAATAATAATAATAATAATAATAATAATAATAATAATAATAATAATAATAATAATAATAATAATAATAATAATAATAATAATGATGAATGAATGAAATGAGAAGAAAATGTATACCTTAAAAAGAAATGCACCAGAAGGGACTCGAACCCTAGACCTCTCGCTCACCACAAACAATCCCAACCAACCATCTGTTTCCTGCTTTTCGTAATTAAATCGTAACCCCATAATATTTATCCTGTTATCAATCAGCCCAACAGCAACCCCATATTTCGGCCCAACAGAGAAGGGCAGCCCAACAAAACTGCTGAACAAGGCAGCCCAACAACAGTCTCGGCCCAAGTTCAATTTGTTTTTAATTTCAATATAAGCCTCGTGAATCTTAAAGTATCTGGAGGTTTATTTCTTGTGGGGTTCGTTATAAAAAAAATAAACTAGGAAAAGGCAATTACTAGCCCCCATCGACCCCTCCATTATTCTTTTTAAACCGTACCACAACAATCAAAAAAAAATATATATTAATCTCCTTCCATCGTTATCAGTTCATCTTCCCCATCATCATTGTTTTAGAAACACCAGTAAACACGCAGCAGCAATAATTTGTTCGATGTTTATGGTATTTGAACGGACAAGAAACAATAGAAAGAGAAATAGAAAAATAGTAAGTGTAGCAGGTGTTGTTTTGTTCGGCCAGAAAAGAGAACAAAGAGATGAGTAAAAGACAGAAGTTAAATGCGGTAACAGGTTTAAAGGTTTTAGTTTTTGTGATGCAATCATTCCAAGTCAATTTGTGTGTGTGGGTTTCGTGTACGTGTGGTATTTGGACAGAACAAATGGGTTTCATTCTTTTGGGTTAGAATCCAAATAGGAACAACAAACAAAACTAAAGCAATTGTGTGAGGATGATGGGTATGGTTATACATGAAGTTTCTTGTAATTTCATAACATTGAACAAAAAATATATATATAGCGAAACCGGTGGTGGTAAAATGGTTGCAACAGAAAACAGTAAGTTGGCGGTGGATGTTTTAAGGGTGATGATGGTGGTTTAGTTTCAGTTTCGTAATCATATTAGACAAGAGACAAGCTGCAGTAGTAACCAAGAAAACAGAAAGGTGGCGTGATCATAAGGAAGGCAAAGGTGAAGAAAAGGTGATTGTTTAATGGTGGTTCTCGGTTATTAAATAGAAATGAAAGATAGATGGTTTCATATGAGCATGTATATCTAATATAAAACTAAAGGTAGAAACCAAAAGCAAAACAGTGGCGGGTTTGTAGTTGTGATCCTAAAATACAGAAATGAAAATAGAAAGAAAGAGTGGTTTTGATTGGTGATTACAAAGGTGATGGAATGTTTGTTGTGTTGTTATCCGAAAGCAAAAATAGAAGAGTCGAGCAAGAAGCAAGTATCGGGTTATGGGTTTCTTTTGTATTATGCATAAATAAGAATATAGAGTTTAAATAAACTCACAAAGGAGAAGATGGGTTTACAGAAAGTAGAAGAAGGATGAATATATGTGTAGTGTGTGTGTATAATGCAAAATAAGAAGGAGTAATATTACTTCTGTATGTTTTGATA